>NW_016914354.1:0-686 GCF_001483705.2 Eufriesea mexicana | reverse complement strand
AATATGCTCTGCTTGATTCTGGCGATGTCAGCAATGGTGGTCTCGGCACGATAGGCTGAGTTATGTTGCGTTTGGCCACGTTAGCTTAGGATAGCTTTGACGTTCGTGCCATACACTGCTTTACGGTTGACTTCTGCGCTCTGCTCTGCTCTACGTGTTCTGCTTCGCTCTGTGAAGGCCAGCAATTGTGGCCTCGGTACGTTAGGTTTAGTTACGTTACGCTTTGCTTGGCTAGGTTGGGCAAGGTTTGGACAGCTTAGCTGTGAATTTTGTGCTATGCAATGTTATTCGGTGGCTTTCTGCGCTTTTCTTTGCTCTATTATATTCTGTTTGGCTATGGTAAGGACAGCAGTACTGGTCCCGGCACGTTTGTCTGAGATAGGGTGCGTTCGGTTATATTACGTTTGGTTTGGTTAGGATAGGTTAGCTTAGACTTTTGTGCTATACACTGCTATTCGGAGTATATTACGTTTGGTTTTGTTAGGATAGGTTAGCTTAGACTTTTGTGCTATACACTGCTATTCGGATAACCTCTGCGCTCTACATTGCGCTACTGCAATCTGCTCGACTATAGGGCGGCCAGTAGTTGTGGTCTCAGCAGGTTAGGTTTGGCTAGGCAACGCTTGGTTTGGTTGTGTTAGTTCGGGCAAGGCATGGATAGCTTCGGCTTACACAGTATACACTGT
>NW_016914353.1:0-9714 GCF_001483705.2 Eufriesea mexicana | reverse complement strand
GAGGTTGGGAAGTGTGACCTTTACCTTCGTGGTATACAATGCTATTCGGTGGGTCTCAGCACTGTACTGAGGTATGCGCTCTAATATGCTATGCATTGCGCTGGATAGCCAGCAACATTGGTCTTGTCACGTTATGTTGAGTTATACTATGTTTGGATAGGTTAGGGTACGTCACGTTAGGTCAGGATATGCTTGACTTTGGCTATAAAATGCAATGCGGTGGTATGTGCGCCCTGCTGTGCTCTAGTGCATCCTGCTTGGCTCTTGGGGCGGGGGGCAGCAATAGTGGTCTCGACACGTTAGGTTTAGCAGTGCCACGTTTGGTTATTTTAAGCTTTGTGAGGTGAGGACTGGATAGTATTGGCATCTGTGCTACATACCGTTATCTTTGTGCATCTGCGCTATACTTCGTTATAATATTCTCCGCTTGGCTCTGGGGACGCCACCGATACTGGTCTTGTCGCGTTAGGTTTAGATAGGCAACGTTTGCATATGGCATGTGTGGCTATGTTAGAACAGAATATCTTAGGCTTTCGTTCCATTCGATGATATTCGATGAATTTCTGCGCCCTACTGCGCTCCAATATGTTCTACTTGGCTCTGCGGTGGCCAGTTATAGTAGTCCCGTCACGTTAGGTTTAGTAATGATACGTCTCGCTAGGCTAGGTTAGGAAGGCTCGGTAAGGATTTCTTTGCCTTCTGTGCTATGAACTGCTGCTCGGTGGACTTCTGCGCTCTACTGTGTTCCAATATGCTCTGCTTTGCTCTGGGTAGGCCAGAACCAGTGGCCGCGGCACGCTATGCGTATACTACTTTGGGCTATGATAGGCCTGTTTGGGATAGGCTGTGATATATTTGTCTCTTGTGCTATGCACAGCTATTTGGTGCCTCTCTGCGCTGTACTGCGCTCCAGTATATTTTGCTAGGCTCAGGGGATTCCGGCAATGGTGGTCTCGTCACTTTAGGCTGGGTTAGGATACGTTTCATTACATTAGGCTTTGATATGTTAGGAGAGGATAGTTTTGAACTTTGTGCTATACACCGCTATTCGGCGGATTTCTGCGCTCCGCTGCCGGCTGATATGTTCTGCTTGCCCCTGGGAAGGAATGCAGTAGTGGTCTCGGTACCTTAAGCTAAGTTATACTACGTTTGGTCTGGTTAGGCTTGGGCTGCTTTGACTTTTGCGCTGTGCATAGCTGTTCGGTGGATATCTGCGCTCTGCAGTGATCTAATATGCTCTGCTTTGCTCTGGGGATTCCAGCAGTTGTGGACGTGACACGATAGATTGTGTTTGGTTATGTAAGGTTAGGGTAGGCTTGGTTAGGTTTGGCCACTGTGGCTTTGACTTTTGTCCTATACACTGCTATTCTTTGGATTTCTACCCTCCACTGTGCTGTGATATGCCATGATTGGCTCTGAGGAGACCAACAACGGTGGTCTCGGCACGTTAGCTTGGACTACCCTACGTTTGGCTAGGTTCGGTTCGTTTGGGGTAGGTTAGGATGTCTTCGACTTCTTCCTTTACACTTCTATTCGGTGGACTTCTGCGCTATACTGTGCTCTACTACATTCTGGTCGAATCTGGGCAGACCAGCAATAGTGGTCGGTTCAAGTTAGGTTTGGTTTGACTGCGTTTGGTTAGGATCAGTTTGATTGGGAAGGGTTAGGATATCTTTGACTTCCGCTCGGTACACTGCAATGCGGTGGACTGCTGCTGTCTACAGTGCCCTGGTATGTACTGCCTGGCTCTACGGAGGCCAGCAATAATGGACTCGCCATGTTAGGTTGAGTTGGCTTACGTTTGGATATGTTACGTTTGGTGAGGTCGGGATAGGACAGTTTAGACTTTTGTGCTATACACAGCTATCCGGAGATAAATGCGCTCCGCTGTGTTCCAATATTCTCTGCTTGACTCTGGCGAGGCCAACAATACTGTTCGCGGCACGTTAGGATAGGTTGTGTTACGTTTGCTTAGGCTAGGTTTTATCAATCTCGGACTGGTTACGTTTGACTTTCGTGCTATACAGTGCTGTTCGGAGGAATTCTGCACTCGACTGTGCTCTAATATATTGTGCTTGTCCCTGCGGAGGACAGCAATTGTCGCGGAACTATATGTTAATTTGGGCTACGTTGTATTAGGTTGTATTAGGTTATGGTTGGTTATGGTGGCTGCGACTCTCGTGCTATACACCATTATCCTGGAATTTCGCGTGATCTAATGTGCTCTGCTGTATTCTGCTTGGTTCTGTGAAGTCCGGCTGCAGTGGTCGCGGCACGCTCTCTTGAGTTACCCAACATTTGGTTAGGTTAGGTTATCTCTGGTTAGGTTAGGACATCTACGGCCTTTGTGTTATTCACTACAATGCGTTGTATTTCTGGCAATACTGTGCTCTGGTGGATCCTTCTTGTGTTTGTGGAGGCGAGCAAGGGTGGCCTCGTCAAGTTAGGTTTAGTTATGTTACGTTGGACATGTCTCGTTTAGTTATGTTAGGAAAGGCTGCACTCACTTCAGTGCTTTACTGCTGTTCGGTGGATTTCTGTGATCTACTGCACACGACTACATTCTGCTTTGCTCCGAGGGGGCCAGGAGCAGTGTTCGCGGCACGTTATGTTGTTCTATGCTGCGTTTGGAAGGGTTAGTTTATTTCAGGTTAGTTTAGAATACCTGAAGCCTTCGTGCTATTCACTGCAATGCGGCAGATTTCTGCTCCCTACTGTGCCCTATACTGCTTGTCTCTGTGGAGGCCAGCAATAGCGGTCTCGTCATGTCAGGTTTAGTTAGGCTACGATTGGATGTATTACGCTTGGCTAGGTTGGGATACGATAGCATAGACCTGTTCTATACACTCCTATACGCGCATTTCTGCGATCCTCTGTGTTCTAATATTTTCTGCTTGGGTATGTGGAGGCCAGTAATAGTAGTCTCGGCATGTTAGGTTGAGTTATGTTACGTGTGGTTTGGTAAGGTTAGGTTAAGATTGGTTGGGATAGCTATGACTTTCGTAGCATTCACTGTTGTTCGCTGGACTTCTCCGATCCAGTGTGTTCGAATATGCTCTGCTCGACTCCGGCTTACTCGACTCCGGGGAAGTCAGCAATAGTGCTTGGGGCGCGTTCGGTTGACATATTTTACGACTGGTTAGGATAGATTATACAACGTTTGGATAGTATAGCTTCTACTTTCGTGCTGTACACTGTTATTCGGCGTATTTTTGTGATACAGTCTGCTCTACTACGTTCTGCTGGGCACTGTGGAGGCCAAGAGCAGTGGTCGCGGCACGATGGGTTCAGGTAGGCTACGTATCGTTAGGATACGTTAGCTTGGGTATGGTATGCACAGCTTTGACTCCCGTGGTATACACTGTTATTCGTAGGATTTCTGCGCTCTTCTGTGCTCCGTTAGGTTCTGTTTGGCCCCAGGGAGGCCAATAGTGGTTTGGGCACCTTACGTTGGATTACGTTGCGCTTGGTTATGTTACGTTTGGTTTGGTTGGTATGGGACAACTTTGACTTCTGCGCCATACACTGCTGTTCGGTGGAATTCGGAGCCCTACGTTGCCCTGCCACTTTCTACTACACTTTGGGGAAGCCAGCAGTAGTGGTCGGGGTACATTGGGTTGAGTTATGTTACGTCTGGTTATGCTAAGGTTGGATATATTAGGAGAGGGAAGCTTTGACCTATGTTCCATACACTGATATTCGATGGGCTTCTGCACCCTGTGCGCTCTAGTATATTCTGCTCGGCTCTGGGGAGGACAGCCATAGTGATCGGGGGATGTTAGGTTGAGTAACGTTACGATTGGTCAGGTTAGATTAGGCTACGTTTGGTAAGTACAGCTTCTACTTTCATGCTGGGCACTGCTTCTCTGTGTATTTCTGTGATCTGCTGTGCTCTCCTGTGTCCTGCTGGGCTCTCGGGAGGCCAGGAGCAGTGGTCATGTTGGGTTATGCAGCGTTCTGTTACGTTAGATTAGGTCAAGTTAGGATAGGACATCTTCGACTTTTGTGCCATTCATTGTGATGCGGTGGTGTTGTGCGCACTACTGTGCTCCAGTACATTCTGCCTGTCTTTGTGGAGGCCAGCAATAGTCGTCTCGTCATCATAGCTTCAGTTAGGTTACGTTTGGATAGGATAGGACATGCTACTTTCTCTTTTTCGCGATACACCGCTATTCGCTGATTTCTGCCCTCTAATGTTCTCCAATATGCTCTGCCTGCCTCAGAGGAGGCCAGAAATATTGTTCTCGTCACGCCATGCCTAGGTACACTACGTTTGGATAGGTTAGGTGTGGTCATGTGAGGCCGGGGTATGTCTGTCTATTGTGCTATTCACTGCAATACGGTGGATTTGTGCGCTCCGCTGTGCTCGCGTATATCCTACATGGATCTGCGGAGGCCAGCAATAGTGGTCTTGGCACGTTCCTTTGAGTTACGCTACGCTTGGATATGTTACGCCCGGCGTGGTTTGTATAGCGAAGTCTGGACCTTTGCACTATACACTGCTACGCGCTGATTTCTGTGCGCTACTGTGGTATAGTACATTCTGCTGGGCTCTGCGGATGCCAGAAGTATTGGTCTCGGCACGTTAGGTTGAGCCATGCTACGTCCGGCTGTGTCACGTTTGGGAGGTTAGTATAGGATAGCATATGCCTTTGAGCTATACACTCCTTTCCGTGGAATTCTGCGCTCTACCGTGTTCTAATACTTCCTGCTCTTGGCCGCGGAGGCCAGCAATACTGTTCGCGGCACTTTAGGATAGGTTACGTTACGTTTGCTTAGGTTAGGTTTTATCAGTCTCGGACTGGTTACCTTTGACTTTCGTGCTATACACTGCTCTTCGGAGTATTTCTGCGCTGTGCTCTGCTTTTCTGTACTATGCTTATCCCCGGGAATGCCAGCAGTTTTGGCCTCGGCACGTTAGGTTGAGTTATGTTACGTTTGTTAGATTATGTTAGCTTGGATTAGGTCTGAACAGATATATCTTTTGCGTTATACACTGCGAGTCTATGGGCATCTGCGCCCTAATGTCCTCTAGTAATTTCTGCACGCCCCTGGGGAGGACAGCAATTGTGATCGGGGTAGGTTTGGCTTTGTTATGTTTCGTCTGGCCATGCTAAGGTTGCTTATATTTAGATGGGAACCTTTGACTTTTGCGCTACACACACCTATTTGGTGAATTTCTGCGTTCTGCATTGGTCTACTATACCCTGCTCGATTCCGTGGAAGCGAGCAATACTGGCCGTGGCATGACACGACGTGTCATGTTACGTTTGGTTAGGAAAGGTTCGATTATATTTGGATAACATCGCTTCGACTTTCGTACTATACACTGCTATTTGGTGAATTTCGGCGCTCTATATTGGTCTACTATACTCTGCTCGACTCCGGGGAGGCGAGGAATAGTGGTCGTGGCACTTTAGGATGTGTTATTTACGTTTGGTTAGGTTAGGATCGGACGGCTTTGACTTTTGTGCTATACACTACCGTTCGGTGGATTTCTGCGCTCTTCATTGCTGTAACATGCACTGCTTGCCTTTGGGGGGACAGCAACGCTAGTCTCGGCGCCTTACGTTGAGTCAGGTTGCGTTTGGTTGTGTTACGATTGGTTAGGTTAGGATAGGATAGCTTAGACTACTGTGCTATACACTGCTTTCGGCGGATATACATGCCCTACGTTACACTACTATTCCCTGCTCCACTATGTGGGGCCAGTAATAGTGGTCTCGGCCCTTTATGATGTGTAGGGTAAGATTGGCTACGTTGCGTTAGTTTAGGTTGGGCACTGAAAGGTGCGGCTTTCGCGGTGTACGCTGATAATCGGTGAATTTCTTCGCTCTACTGTGCTCTACTCTATTCTGCTTGGCCGTGGGCGTCCAGCAGTATTGGTGGCGGCACGACATGTTGAGCTGCGTATGTGTGTCTACTCAGAGATGCATAGATTAGTAGCGTATAGCACAAAAGTCGAAGCTACCACACCTAAACCTAACCAAACGTAACGCAAACGAACGTAACCGAACAAAAGCTAACGTGACGAGGACACTACTGCTGGCCTCCTTAGGGACAAGCAGAATACACTATGGAACGGTAGAGCGTAGAAACCCGCCGCATTTCTGTGTATAGCAAAAGAGTCAAAGATATCGAATCCTTAGATGAACTAACCTAAACTAACCAAACGTAGCGTAGCTCAACATAACGATGCGAGACCATTATTCCTGGCTTCCCCATATACAAGTATAGCACAATAGTCAAAGCTATCCTGTCCTGTCCCAACCAAACCTATCGCAATCGAAAGAAACATAACTCATCCAATCGTTCCGAGACCACTATCTCTGCCATCCCCAGAGCCAAGCAGAGCGTATTAGGGGACAGTAGAGCGCACAAACGCATCGAATCGCTGTGAATAGCACAATAGTTGAAGCTACCGTATCCTAAAGTAACCATACGTAACATAACCGACAGTAGCCTAACTCACACTAACGCGCCGAAACCTCTATTGCTTGCCCCACAGAGCCAAGCACAATATACTATAGCAGAGCAGAGCGCACCAATGAACTGCATTGCCATGTACACCACAAAGTGAAGGGTAGCCAAGCCTAACCTGTCCTAATCTAACCTAACCGTACGTAGCCGAACTCAAGCTAACGTGCAGATACCACTATTACTGGCCTTCACGTAGACAAGCAGAGTACCGTAGAGCAACGCAAAGCGAAGAAATCCGCCGAATATCATTGTACAGCACAAACGTCAACGCTAACATAGCCTAACCTGCCCAAGCGTAACATAACCGATAGAAGACTATCCCAATATAACGTGCTGACACTACTGCTGCTGCACTCCCCAGAGGCAAGCAGAACATACTAGAGCACAGTAGAGCGCTGGAATCAGCCAAATGTCAATGCACAGCACAAAGGTGAAATCTATCCTAACGAAGCGTAGCATAACCGGTCGTAACCGAAAGTAACATACCTCAACATAACGTGTCACGGCCGCGATTGCTGGCCTCCCAGAGCCAAGCAGAACATATATTGGATAGTTGGATGCAGAAATACATAGAATCGCAGTGTACATTAGAAAATTCTAAGCTACCCAAGAGTAACCAAAACCAAAGGAGCCAGACCAGACGGAGCATAACTATACGTGACGTGCTGCGACCACTTTTTCTGCGCTCCCCGGGGACAAGCTAACTATAGTAGAGCACAGTATAACGTAAAAATCCACCTAACATCAGCGTATACCACGAATTGCAAAGCTGTCCTAACCTACCCCAAACTACCGTAACCTAACCGAACGTAACCCAACTCAAACTGACGTAACGAGACGATTTCTACTGGCATCCCTATAGTCGAACAGAGTACAGTAGAACAATGTAGAGTACAGAAATCCACCAAGTAGCAATGTAATGCACAAGAGTCAAAGCCAACCTGACCGAGCCTATTCTAACCTAACCAAACATAACGTAACAAAACAATACCTGTCGTGCCAGGATCGCCACTGCTAGTCTCTCCAGAGAAGAGCAGGTTAAAGAGGAGCAACGAGGGCCGCAGGAATCCTATGAATTGCAGTGTATAGCGCAAAGCTCAAAGCTATCCTGTCCAAACCTAACTAAATGTGACATAAGCGGACGTTACGTAACACAAACTTTCGTGCCACAACCAATATTGCTGGACTCACGAGAGATCGGTAGAGCATTGGAGAGTAGTGTATAGAGCTGAAATCGTGCGAACAGCGGTGTTTAGCACACAAGTCAAAGCCAACCTGACCAAACATAATCAAGCGTAACATAACTCAACCTAACATACCGACAGCACTACTCCTCGCACCCACAGAGGCAAGCAGAGTGTGATAGCGCACAGAAGATCGCTGAATTCCATCGAATAGGTGCTTGTAGCACAAAAGTCATAGCTATCGTAACCTAACACAACTTAAATAACCATACCTAACGTAATGTATGTTACCCTAACATGTGGCGACCACTATTGCTTACCTCCCGATAGTCGAGCGTTGTGTAGAAGAGCAATGTTGATCGCAGATATCCAACGAATAGTAGCGTAAAGCACAAAAGTCTAAGCTCTGCTATCCTGAACTAACCAAACGTAACATAATAGAACGCAAAATAACCCAGACTGACGTGCCTAGACCAATACTGCTGGCCAGCCGAGGCCAAGCGGTATATACTAGAGCACAGTAGAGCGCAGAAAGCAACCTAATAGCAGTGCATAGCGCAAGAGTCAAATCCGTCCCATCCTAACAAAGAAAAACCAAGTCTAACCAAACGTAACATAACTCAAAGAACCGTGCCACGACAGCGGTTGCTGGCCTCCTCAGAGAGAAGCAGATGCTAGTAGAGCAATGCAGTATACAGATTTCGAACGAATAGCAGTGTACAGCACAAAAGTCAAAGCTGTCCTTACCAAACCTATCCTAATGTAGCCAGGCCAAGAGTAACCTTAGTCAACCTAACTTACCGTGACCACTATTGCTGTCCTCACCAGAGCCATGCAGGATATACTAGAGCACAGTAGAGTGCAGAAGTCCTCCGGACAACAGTTTATATCACGAAAGTTGATGCAATCCGGACCAAACCGCAACTAATATAACCTAACCAAACGTAGCCTAACCCAACTTAACGGGCCGCGACATGTATTGCTGGCCTTCGCACAGACAAGCAGATGCTATTAGAGCAACGCAGTGCACAGGAACGACAGAATAGCAGTCTATATCACAAATGTCAAAGCTATCCTGACCAAACCTATCCGAACCAAGCTAAGCCAAGCGTAACATATCTCAACCTAGCGTTGCCGAGACCACTATTTCTGGCCTCCCCGGAGACAAACAGACCATATTAGAGCTCAGTAGAGCGCAGAGATCCACCGAATATCAATGCATAGCACAAAGGTCAACGCAACCCTCTCCTAAACCAACTAATCGTAACATAGCCAAACGAAACGTAACAAAATCTAAGAAGCCGCGACTGCCTTTGCTGGCCTTCCCACAGTCGAGCATAGCATACTAGAGCGCAGAAATACACCGAATAGCAGTGTATACCACGAAGGTCGGAGCTATCCTGTCCAAACGTAACCAGCCATCACAAAGCCAAGCGTAACATAGCTCAAACTAACGTGCCGAGACAACAGCTGCTGGCATCCCAAGAGCCAGGCTGAATATACTAGAGAGTAGCAGGGCGCAGGAATCCGCCGCGTTGCAGAATACAGCACAAAAGTCAAAGGAACCTACGCCTTATCTGAACTACCCTCCCTATACCAACGTAGCGTGACTCAAGGTAACGTGCCGAGACCATATTTGCTGCCCCCCACAGAGACAAGCAGTGCCTGCTAGAGCATAGTAGATCGCGCAAATCCACCGAATAGCAGTTTACAGCACAAACGTTAAATATACCCGATACTAACCTAACAAATCGTAATATAAGCGAACGCTGCCTAACTGACCCTAACATGCCGCGAACACTATTGCTGGCCTCGGCGGAGACGAGCTGAATACACTAGAGTACAGCAGAGCGCTGATATCCTCCGCATTGTAGTGAATGGCTCAAAGGCCGTGGACACCCCAACCTAACCTGACTTAGTCTGGCCTAACCAAACACAGCAGGTCCCAGCACGACGTGCCGCGACCACTACACCTGGCCTCCACAGTGCACAGCGGAATGCAGTAGAGGACAATAGATCACAGAAATACACCGGGTAACAGTGTATAGCA
>NW_016914352.1:0-470 GCF_001483705.2 Eufriesea mexicana | reverse complement strand
TTCTATTGGCGTGCTATAGCCATTGCATTGCTGTAGAATCAGGCAGGAAAATTCAATTTTATTAATATTTTCGACTAATATTGTTGTGAGCAAATCTTCATGCATAAATAAGGAGGAAAAATTCTATTGGCGTGCTATAGCCGTTGCAATGCAACAGAATCAGGCTGGAAAATTCAATTTTATTGACATTTTCGACTAATATCGTGGTGAGCTTACTCCCTTGTATACGTAAGGGGGAAGAATTCCATTGGCCTACTATAGCCATTGCAATGCTACTGAATCTGATAGGAAAATTCAATTTTAATGACACTTTCGACTAATATCGTGGTGAGCTTACTCCCTTGTATACGTAAGGGGGAAGAATTCCATTGGCCTACTATAGCCATTGCAATGCTACTGAATCTGATAGGAAAATTCAATTTTAATGACACTTTCGACTAATATCGTGGTGAGCTAGCTTTCTTGCTTAG
>NW_016914351.1:73470-78315 GCF_001483705.2 Eufriesea mexicana | reverse complement strand
ACCTAACCAAACGTAATATAAAGGAACGCAGCACAACATAACCTGGCGTGCCGAGACCACTAATGCTGGCCTACCCAGAGCCTAGCAGAATATACTGGAGCACAATAGGGCGCAGGGAGCCACCGAATAGCAGTGTATAGCACAAGAGACAAAAGCCACCACAACCAAACGTAACAAATCCCAGCATATCGTAGCGTAACATAACGCAACATAAAGTGCCGCGACCAGAATCCTTGGCGCCCCAGACACAAGCAGATTGTGATAGAGCACAGCGGAGCGCAGAGGTCCATAAGACAGCCCTGTCTAGCTCAAAAGGCAAAGCTATCATAACCTACCGCAACTTAATCTAACATAGCCAAACGTGTTCTGGCTCAACCCATCGTGCCGCGACCACTATCGCTGGCTTCACGAGAGTCGGGCGGATTATAGTAGAGCAACGTAGGGGGAAGAAGACTCCGAATAGCAGAGTATAGCACAAAAGCCGAAGCTGTACCTGCCTAACCTGCCCAAACGTAGCATCCCAATCCTAAGCTACCTGAAAAACGTGCCGAGACCACCATTGCTTGCCTACCAAGAGCCAGGCGCATTATACTGGAGCACAGTAGAAAGCAGGAGCCCGCCGCATTGCTGTGTAATGCACAAAAGCCAAAGATATTCCCACATAATCTGACCATACCTAACTTAACCGAACGTGCCCTAACACAAAATAACGTGCCGATACCTCTATTGCTGGCCTTCGCGGAGCCAAGCTGAACTTATGAGGGTGTGAAGCCCAGAAATCCTCACAATCGCACTGTGTAGCGAGAAAGTCGAAGCCATTCAAACCTCGCCTAAACCAACATAACCTAACCAAACGAGGTACAGCTCAACATATCGTGCCGCGGCCAAAATTGCCGGGCTCACCTGGGCCAAGCAGGACGTATTAGAGCACATTAGTGCGCAGAAATCAACAGATAAGCAGTGTATAGCACAAAAGCGAAAACTATCCTGTCCTAACTTAACCAAATGTAACATAGCCAAACGTAACCTATCCAAACCCAACGTGCATAGACAACCATTGCTGGCCTGCCCAGAGCAAAGCAGAACATATCATAGCGCAGTAGATAGCAGAAATGAACCCGACAGCCGTGTATGGCAGGAAAGTCAAAGCTATCCTCTCCTAGCATACAAATCGTGACATCACCAGACGAAAATAGATCAAACAAACCAGACGCGTCAACCATCTCTGGCATCCACAGATTCGAGTAGAGTTTAGTGGAGTTCAGTAGAGCACAGGAGCCCAACCAAACGTAGCCTAACACGACCTATCCTGCCGAGGCCACTACCGTTAGCCTTCGCAGAGTCAAGCTGAACATGTTAGAGCAGATTTCAATGCAGGAATCCACCGTATAGCAGTCTATTGCCCAAAACTCAATGCAAACCGCTACTAACCTAACCAACCTTAACATAACTCAACACAGCGTAACTTTACTCAGCCTTTACTCTTTAGCTGCACACCGCTTTCGGACGATTTCTGCGATCTACTGTTCTCTAATGTATTCTGCTTGGCTCTGGGAAGGCCAGCAGTGGTGGCTTCGGCACGTTAGGTGGAGTTAGGTTAAGTTCGGCTTGTCTAGGTTAGGTTAGGTTTTGTAAGGATGGCTCAGACTTTTGTGGATTACGCTGTCATTCGGTGGATATCTGCGCTCTGCATTGCTCTACTAGCCTCTGCTTGTCTATGGGGAGGCCAGTAATAGCGGGCGCGGCACGTCTTCTTGTGTTACGTAACCTTTGGTTTGGATAGGGTAGGTTATGTTTGGTTAGAACGGCTTTGACATTTGTGCTATACAATGCTATGCGGTGGATTTCTGCGCTTGACTGTGCTCCAGAGTATTCTGCTTGGCCATGGGGAGACCAGCAGTAGCGCTCCCGGCACGCCAGGCTGAGTCAGCTTGGGTTTGGTTTTGCTACGTTTGGTTCGGCTGGGACAGGGCAGCTTAGATTTTTGTGCTATACACTGCTCTTCGGAAGATTTCTGCGTTCAACATTGATCTACTACATACAGCTCGACTCTTGAGAGGTCAGTAATAGTGGTCTCAGCACGCTAGGTTGTGTTAGGCTACGTTTGGTAGAGTTGCGTTGGTTTGGGTTGGGTCAGGACAGTTCTGTCTTCCGCGGTTTACACTGTTTTTCGGTGGATTTCCTCGCTCCACTGTGCTCTACTATATTCTGCTTGTCCCTGTCGGGTCGAGCAATAGTGGTCGCGCTAAGATACTTTGAGGTAGTCTTCGTTTTCTTATGTTATGCTGGTTTTGGCGAGGTTTGGACCGCTTTGACTTTTCTACTATACAGTGTAATTATATGGACTTCCGCGCTTTACTCACTTTTATATGTTCTGCCTGACTCCCAGGCGGTCAGCAATAGTTGCCGCGGCACGTTAGTTCGGGGTATGTCACGTTTGGATATGTTACGATTGGTTATGTTAGGATGTGATAGCTTTGACTTTTGTGCTGTACAATGCTATTCGGTTTTCCTCTGCGGTCTACTGTGCTCTTATATGATCAGCTTGGCTCTGGGAGGGCCATCAATAATAGTTTCGGCACGTTAGGTTTAGTTGAGCCATGCTTGGTTATGTAAGTTTGGTAAGGTTAGGTTATGTTATCTTCGACTTTTGTGCTTTACACCGCTATCCGGTCGGTATCTGCGCTCTGCATTACTCTTCGGGCGCCTGCTCGTCTCTGGGGAGGCTAGCAATGGTACTCGTGTTCGATTGAGTTAAGTAGTGTTTGCCTATGTTAGGTTAGGCTATGTTTGGTTACGATGGCTTTGACTCTCGTGGTACACACTGCTATTCTATGGTCTTCTACGCTCCTCTGTGCCCTATGACACTACGCTTGTCTCCGTGGGCGCCAGGTGTAGTGCCCTCGGCCCGTTAAGTGTGTTATATTATGTTCGGCTTTGTCATGTCCGGTTAGGTTGGTTTAGGATAGCTTTGACTTTTGTGCTATGCACTGCTATTCGCACGGTTCCAGCGTACTACATTGCTCTTTTATACTCTGCTTAGCTATCGTGAGGCCAGCATTAGCGGCCTTGGAACGTCAGTTTGGGGTACGCAACGTCTGCCTATGCTACGTTCGGTTAGGTTAGGATATGATAGCTTAGACTTTTTTGATGTTCACAACTATACGGTGGATTTCTCCGTTCCACAGTGATCTAATATCCTGCACTCGGCACTTTCGGTGAATGAGGTTACGTTCGGTTATGTTACGGTTGCTCTGGATAGTAGGGGTAGCTTAGTCTTTAGCGCTGTATTCTGCTATTAGGTGTATTTCTGGGCCTTGCAGTGCACTAATGTTCTCAGCTTGACTGTGGCAATTCCAGCAGACGTGATCTCGGCACGTCATGGTGAGTTATGCCACGTTCGGTTACGTTGGGTTAGGCTACGTTTGGTAAGGATAACTCTATCTTTTGTTTTGTGCCTTGCAATTCGTTGGATTTCTGCGATCGACTGTGCTGTAATATGCCCTGCTTGGCTATGGGGCGGCACTAGTTGCGTTCTTCGCATGTTATGTCACGTCAGGCTATGCTTGTTCTTGTTCTGTTGGTTTAGGTTAGGTTTGGGTAACTTTGACATTTCCGATATGCACTGCGATTCTATGTATTCCTGCGTCCTACCATCGACTAACGTGTTCTGCTTGGCTCTGGGAAGGCCAGCAATAGTGGTCGCGGTACGTTACGTTGTGTTATGTTACGTTTCGTTATGTTAGGATTGGTTGGGCTAGGAGTGGATGGCTTTGACATTAGTGCAACATTCTGCTATTAGATGGATATTTGCTCCCTACAGTGCTTTAATATTTTCTGCTTGGCTCTACGAATGCCAGCAACAGTGGCCTCTGCACGTCACGATGTGTAAGGTTACGTTCGCTTACGTTGGGTCAGGCTATGTTTTCTAAGGGTGGCTTTAACTTCTGTGCTTCACACTGCTATTCCCTGGGTTCCTGTGATCTACTATGCTCTACGGCACGCTGCTTGGCTCTGGGGAGGCCATGTGCAGTGTTTTCGGCACGTCATTTTGAGTTATGCTACGTTCGGTTACGTTACGTTGGGTCAGGTTATGCGAGGATATCTAAGGCATTTGTGCTATTCGCTGATATCCTGCGCATTTCCGCGCTCAACTGCGTCCTAGTACATTCTGCTTGTCTCTGCGGAAGTCTGCAATAGTTGTCTGGGCACGTTAGGTTGAGCTATGCCACGCACGGCTATGCTACGTTTCGTGAGGGTAGAACAGGGTAGTTTAGACAATTGAGCTATACACTGCTATTCCGTGGGTTCCAGTGATCTGCAGTGCTGTGTTGAATTCTGCTTGTCTCCGGGGATACCAGCAGTATCTGTACTGTGGTCATGTTCAGATATGCAACGGTTGGTTAGGTTAGGTCAGGTCAGGTTATGCTACGATATCCACGGCCTTAGTACTCTTCACTGCAATGCGGTGGTTTCTGTGCTCTGCTGTTGTCTAGTGTATTCTGCTTGTCTCCGTGGAGGCCAGCAATAGCAGTTTGGCCATGTTAGGATGGGTTATACTACGTTTGGCTATGTCACGTTAGGCTAGGTTAAGATATGCTACTTTGCCTTTTGTGCTATACAATGCTATTCCGCAGATTTCTTCGCTCTAGTGTGCTATAATATGCACTGCTTGGCTGTGGGCTGGACAGGAGCAGTGGTCGCTGCACGTTACGTTGAGATATTCTACTTTCTTTGGTTATGTTAATTCTGGTTAGGTTAGGTCTGGTTATGCTAGGATACCTACGTCTTTTGTGCTTCTCAGTACAATGCGGTGGATTTCTGCTTTCTAATGTGCTACAATAT
>NW_016914351.1:40571-72647 GCF_001483705.2 Eufriesea mexicana | reverse complement strand
GTGCTCTAGAATACTCTGCTTGGCTCTGGAGCGCTAGCAATTGTGGTGTCGGCACATTAGCTTGAGTTATGCTACGTACGGCCGTGTTACGTTTGGCTAGTGTAGGATAGGATAGCTTCGACTTTTATGCTATACACTGCTCTTCGGAGAATTTCTAGGACCTATTGGGCTCTACTATTTTCTGCTTTGCCCTGTGCAGTCCAGCAACAGTGTCGCGGAACGTTATGATTCGTTAGGCTACATTACGTTTGGTTTCGATCGCTTGGGTCAGGTTTGGTTAGCTTTGACTTTTCTGCCCTTAGCTGCGAATATATAGATCTCTGTGCTCTTCTCCTATATAATATGTTCTGCTCGGCTCTGCGGACGCCGGAAGGGGTGATTGCGGCACATTACGTTCAGTTATGTAACTTACGGTTTTGTCACGGTATGTCCGGTTAGGATAGGATATGTTCGAATTTCGTTCTATACACTGCTATTCGGAGGGCTCCTGCGCTATACTGTGTTCTAGTATGTTCTTCTTGGATCTCTGGAGGTCAGCAATATTGGTCTCGTCACGTATTGTTGTGTTACACTACGTTTGGATAGGTTAGGATAGGCAAAGCTAGCTCCGGATATGTTTGACTTTTATGCTATACACCGCAGAGCGGTGGATTTCTACGCTCTGCTGTGCTCTAGTGCATTCTGCTAGTATCTGGGGTGGCCAAGAAATGTGGTCTCGTCATGTTAGGTTGAGACATGGTACGTTCGATTGTATTACGTTTGGCTAGGTTAGGAGAGGCTACTTCGCCTTTTGTGCTGTACACCGCTATTCGGTGTGTTTCTGCGCACCAATGTGCTTTAGTATGCTCTGCTTGGCTCTGGGGAGGCCAGCAATATTAGTCTCGTCACGTCATACTAAGTTACACTACGTTTGTATAGGTTAGGTGAGGTCAGCTAAGGTCAGATTGTGTTTGACTTTTGTGCTATACACTGCAATGACGTGGATTTCTTCCCTGACGTGCTCTGGTATGTACTGCTGGGACCTGGCGGGGAGCATTAGTGGCCTCGGAATGTTAGGCTGAGCTTTGCTACGCTTGGATTTGCTACGTTTGGTGAGGTTATGATGAGATAGCTTAGACTTATGTGCTCTACACAGCTATCCGCGGGTTTCCGCAATCTTCTGTGCTCTGGTGTATTCTGCTTGACTCTGGGCATGCCACCAGTAGTGGTCTCGTCATGTTAGTGTGAGTTAGACTACGCTTGAGTATGTTGCGTTTGGCTAGGTTAGGATATCCTACTTTGCCCTTCATGCTATACACCGCTTTACGGTGGATTTCTGTGACATACAGTGTTCTACTATATTCCGCTTGTCTCCGCGGATGCCAGCAGAGGTGGTAGCGGCACGTTACGTTGTGTTACGTTGTGTTATCTTTTGTCACGTTTGGTCAGGCTAGGATAGAGTATATTAGACTTTTACGCCATACGCTGCGATTCGGTGGGTTCTTGCCATCTATTGTGCTCTATTATGTCCTGTTTGACCCTTCGGTTGCCAGTAATGATGGTCTCGGTGCGTCATGTTGAGGTAGGTTTCGTTTCGTTAGGTTGGGTTAGGAAGGCCCGTTCAGGATTTCTTTAGCGTTTGCGCTGTGCTCTGCTATACGGTAGACTTCTACGCTCCACATTGCTCTACTACGATCTGCTCGACACTGGGCAGGCGAGCAGTTGTGCTCGTGGCACGTTAGGTTACGCTAAGTTTGGTTAGGATTGCTTTGGCTTTCGTGCCAGAAACGGCTATACGGTTGGTTTCTGTTGTTTGCTGTGCTCTAATATAACCTGCTTGGTTCTGGGGAGGGCGATAGCAGTAGTCGCGGCACGTTATGTTGATTTAAGATACGACTGCTTCTGTTAGGTTAGGTCAGGTTAGGTTAGGGTACCTTCGACCTTTATACTGTTCACTGCTTTGCGGTGGATTTTTGCGCACTACTGTACTTTAGTACAATCCGCTTGTCCCTGTGGAGGCCAGCAATGATTGTCCCGTCATGTAAGGTTGGCATATGGTACGTTTGGATACGTTACGTTTGGCAACGTTAAGATAGGCTACGTTGACTTTTGTGCTTTTCACTGCTTTTCGATGGATTGCTGCTCAATAGTGTGCCCTAATATGCTTTGACTGTCTCTGCAGAGGCCAGCAATATGGTTTTCGTCACGTTATTTTGTGTCTTACTATGTCTGTGTAGGTTAGGTTAGCTCAATTTGGGTAAGGATATGGTTTACTTCTCTGCTATACACTGCAATGCGGCGAATACCTGCGCTCTAGTTTGCTCTACTATTGTCTGCTTGCCCCTGCGCCGGCCAGTAATAGTGGTCTCGGCACGATAGATTGAACTACGCTATGTTCGGTGGTGTTACGTGTGGTTAGGCTAGGATAGCACATTCTAGACCTTTGTGCTATACACTGATATCCGCACATTCCTGTGAACTACTGCACTCTAACGTTTTCTGCTTAGCCCTGGGAATGCCAGCAATATTTTGCTTGGCACGTTTGGTTGTGTGATGTTACGGTAGGTTAGTTTACGTTAGGCTAAGTTCGGTAAGGATAGCTTTGTCCTTCGCGCTACACACCGTTGTCCGGTGGATTTCAGCGCACTAGTGTTCTCTAGTATGTTCCGCTTGGCTCTGCGGAGGCCATCAGTACCGGCCTCGTCATGTAAGTTATAGTCATGTTACGTTTGGGTGTGTTAAGCTTGGCTAGGTTAGGATTGGCTACTTTGAATTTTGTGCTGTAAACTGCTATTCGGATAATTTCTGCGCTCTAATGTGCTCTAATATGCTCAGCTTGGGTCTGTGGTGGCCAGTAATAGTGGTCTCGGCGCGTTAGGTTTAGTTTTGCTACGTAGTTTTGGGTTAGGTTATGAAGATTCGGTAAGGGTTTCTCTGACTTCTGTGCTGTACACTGCTATTTCGTGCATTTCCGTGCTCTAAATTGCTCTCCTGTATTACGCTCGACTCTGGGGAGCAAGCGGTGGTGGTCGTGGCACGTTAGGTTGAGTTAGGTTACGATTGGTTTGATTAGTTTAGGTTAAGTTTGCTGAGGATAGCTTTGACTTTCGTATTATACACTATTATATGGTGAATTCCTGTGTCTTACTGTGCTCTGCCATATTGTGCTCTCTTTGGGGCGCCTGCAGCAGAGGTAGCGGCACGATGTGACGTGCTATGCTACGTTCCGTTAGGTCAGTATGGGTTAAATTATGATAGGATACCTTCGACTTTTGCGCTATTCACTGCATAGGGGTGGCTTTCTGCGCTCGACTGTGCTGTAGTACATTCTGCTTTCCTCTGTGGAGGCCAGCAATTGTGGTCGCGGTACGTTAGTTGAGTTGTGTTACGATTGGTTATGTCAAGAATGGATACATTAGGATAGGATTGCATTGATTTTTGTGCTATACACTGCTATACCGTGAGTTTCTGTGCTCTACTGTGACCTACTACATTCTGCCTGGCTGTGTGGTGGCCAAGTGCAGAGGGCGCGGCACGTTGTTCTGAGATGCACTGCGTTTGGATAGGTTAGTTGTGGTCAGGTTATGTCAGGGTATGATTGGCTTTTGTGCAACAGACTACCATGCGGTGGATTTGTGCGCTTCACCGTGCTCCAGTATTTTCTGCTTGGCTCTTAGGATGCCAGCAATAGTGGCCTCGGCACGTTAGGTTGCGCTGTGTTTCGTATCGTCAGGATACGTTAGGAACGTTTGGTCAGGATTTCTTTGCCTTTTGTGTTCCACACTGTTACTCGGTGGATTTCTGCGCTCTACATTGCTCTACTATACTCTGCTCGACCCTGGGGGAGCCAGAAATGGTGGTCGCGTCACATTAGGTTGAGTTAGGTTACGTTTATTTGTCTTTGGATAGGGTAGCATAGACTTTCGTGGTGTACACTGTTATTCTCTGGAATTCGGCGCTCTGCTGTGCTTCACTGTATTCTGCTCGGCGCTGCGGAGCCCAGCAATAGTGGTTGCGTCTCGTTATGTTGTGTTAGGCTTCACTTGGCTCGGCAACATTTGTTTGGGTTAGGATTGAATAGCTGTGCCTTTTGTGCTGTACACTGCTACTCCATGGATTTCTGCGCCCTGCCGTGCTCTAATGTTCCCTTCTTGACCCTGCGAAGACTAGCAATAGAGGTCTGCGCACGTTAAGTTGAGTTAGACTACGTTTGGTCAGCCTATGTTATTCTGTGTAGGCATTCGATAGCTTTGACTTTCGTGGTATGCACCATTAATCGTTCCATTTCAGCGCTCTGCTATGCTCCTCTCGACTCTGGGAAGGCCAGCAATAGCAGCCGCGTCTTCTTAGCTTGTGTTAGGATACGATTGTGTATGTCATGATTGGTTAGTTTTGTAGAGGATAGTTTTGACTTTTGTGTTATGCACTGCTATTCAGTGGATTTCTGAGCTCTAATGTTGTCAAATATGTTCAGCTTAGCTCCGGGAATGCCAGCAGTGGTGGTCTCGGCACGTTAAGCTGAGTTTTGCTACGTTTAGTTAGGCTAGGTTTGGTCATGTTAGGATGTGATATCTTTGACTTTTGAGCCTTATGCAACAACACGGCGGTCTTCTGCGCTCTACTTCGCTCTATCATATTCCTCTTCTATCTGGGGACGCCAGCAGTAGCGGTCGCGACACGTTAGGTTGTGTTATACTACGTTTGGTTAGGTAAGGTTAGGTTAGGTTTGGGCAGGATATCATTGATCTCTGTACTGTTTAGTTGAATGCGGCCTATTTGTGAACACTACTGTTCTGTACTATATTCTGTTTGGCTCTGCGGAGGCCAGCAACTGTGGTCTAGGCGCGTTACGTTGAGTTATACTACGTTAGGTTATGTTAGGTTAGGTCAGGTTGGGCCAGCATGACTTCGACTTATGTGCTATAAGTTGCTATTCTGTGGATTCCTGCGCACTACTGTGATCGAATATGCTCTGCTTTGCTGCGGGGATGCCAGAAATTGTCGGCTAGGCGCGATAGGTTGAATAATGTTGCGGTCGGTTTTGTTACGTTTGGTTACGTTAGGAGAGGGTAGGAATGACGTTTTTGTTATACTCTGGTATTCGACGGATTTACGCGCTCAACCGTGATCTATTAGCCCCTGTTTTGATCTGGGTATGCTTGAAACAGTGGCCGCGGCGCGTTAGGTTGGTCTACGTTACTTTCGGTTAGGTTAGGTTTGCTTGGGTTAGGTTACGATAGCTTTGGCCTTTCGTGCTATACACTGCCATTCTATGGACCTCTGCTCTCTACTCTCCTCTAATATATACTGCTTGGTGGTGGCGAGGCCAGCCATTGCGTGCTAGGCACGTTTGGTTGGGATTGGTTACATTCGATTATGTCAGGTCAGGATATCTACTACTTTTTTGCTATACCAGATGTTCGTGCGATATCAGCGTCCTACATTGCTCTGCTATACGCTGCTTATTAGCTCTCGTGAGGCCAGCAATAGATTTCGTGGTACGTCAGTTTGGGTTAAGTTACGTCTGCTTATGATACGATTGGCCAGGATAGGATAGGGTAACGTTGACTTTCGTGCTACACACTTCTACTCGGTGTATTTGCGCGTGCTTTAATGCTCTGCTTTATACCACTAGACTTTGGGGAGACCAGGAATAGCGGTCGTGGCACGGTAGTTTGTGTTAGGTTACATTTGGTTAGGTTGAGCTAGGCTACGTTTGGTCAGGATGGCTTTGACTTTTGTGTTATAAACAGTTACTCGGTGGGTGTCTGCGCTCTACTGGGCTCTAGTACGTTCTGCTTGACTCTGGGAAGGCCAGGAATAGAGGTCTGGGCTCTTTAGGAACAGTTTTTCTACGTCTGGTTATGCTAGGTTATGCCATTGTATGTTAAGATATCCTTGACCTTTGTGCTATACACTACTATTTGGCGGCTTTCTGCACTCTACTGTGCTCCATCATATTCCGCTTGGCTGAGGGGAAGCCAGCAATAGTGGTTTCGGTCCGTTATTTTGAGTTAGGCTATATTTGGTTGCGTTACGTTATTTTGGGTTAGGCTTGGGTAGATATGACCTTCTCGGTATACACTGCTATTCGGATGATTTCTACCCTCTACTGTGCTATAGTATGTTCTGCTTCGCACTGTGGATTGAAGCAATGGCGGTCTCTGCACGTCCGGATTGGTTAGGTTACGTTCGGTTACGTTACGTTTGTTGAGGCTAGGATAGGATAGCTTTGACTTTTGAGCCATACACAGGTATTCGGCGGCTTTCTGCACTCTTCGCTGCTCTAGTATTCTCTGCTCTGCTCTGGTGAGACTATCAGTAGCGTTCGTGGCACGATAGTTTCTGTTAGGTTACGTTTGGTAAGGGTGGCTTTGTCTTTTGTGTCCTACAGTGTTATTCGGAGGAATTCTGCGGTCCACTGTGCTCCAGAATACTCTTCTTGTCTCTTGGGAGGGCAGCAATATTGGCCTCGGCACGTTAGTTTGAGTTAGGCTACGTTCGGTAATGTTACGATTTGTTTGGTTAGGATATGATAGCTGTGACTTCCGTTATTTACGCCGAAATTCGGATGATTTCTACGCTCTACATTGCTCTACTACACGCTGCTGGACTCGCTGCGGGCCAGTAATAGCTGCTTCGGCCCGGTCGGTTGTATTAGGCTTCGTTTGGCTAGGTTATATTAGTTTGGATTAGGTTAGGATTGCTTAGACTTTCGTGGTGTAATGTGTTGTTCGGTGGACTTCCGCGCTTTATTGTGCTTTAGTATGTTCTGCTTGGTTCTGGGTAGGCCAGCAGTAGTGGTCTCGTCGCGTTAGGTTGAGTTAAGCTACGTTCGCTTACGTTACGTTTGGCTATGTTTGGATACGGTAGCTTCGACTATTGTGCTATGCACTGCGATTCTATGGTCATATGCGCTCCGCCCTTCTCTAATACGTTCTGCTTGGCTCTCGGGGGCCGAAAATAGTGGTCTCTGCGCGTTAGGTTGAGTGAAGCATCGTTCCGTTATGTCACGTTTGGCTATGTTAGGATAGGGTAGGGTCCTCTAATGTGCTATGCACTACAATTCCATGGACATATACACTCGACCCTGCTCCTCTTTTGTGTCCTACAGTGTTATTCGGAGGAATTCTGCGGTCCACTGTGCTCCAGAATACTCTTCTTGTCTCTTGGGAGGGCAGCAATATTGGCCTCGGCACGTTAGTTTGAGTTAGGCTACGTTCGGTAATGTTACGATTTGTTTGGTTAGGATATGATAGCTGTGACTTCCGTTATTTACGCCGAAATTCGGATGATTTCTACGCTCTACATTGCTCTACTACACGCTGCTGGACTCGCTGCGGGCCAGTAATAGCTGCTTCGGCCCGGTCGGTTGTATTAGGCTTCGTTTGGCTAGGTTATATTAGTTTGGATTAGGTTAGGATTGCTTAGACTTTCGTGGTGTAATGTGTTGTTCGGTGGACTTCCGCGCTTTATTGTGCTTTAGTATGTTCTGCTTGGTTCTGGGTAGGCCAGCAGTAGTGGTCTCGTCGCGTTAGGTTGAGTTAAGCTACGTTCGCTTACGTTACGTTTGGCTATGTTTGGATACGGTAGCTTCGACTATTGTGCTATGCACTGCGATTCTATGGTCATATGCGCTCCGCCCTTCTCTAATACGTTCTGCTTGGCTCTCGGGGGCCGAAAATAGTGGTCTCTGCGCGTTAGGTTGAGTGAAGCATCGTTCCGTTATGTCACGTTTGGCTATGTTAGGATAGGGTAGGGTCCTCTAATGTGCTATGCACTACAATTCCATGGACATATACACTCTACCCTGCTCTAACATGTTCTGTTTGGCTCTGCGGAGGGCAGCAATAGTGGGTAAGGGCGTTAGGTTTAGTCAGGTTACGTTTGATGTTATTATGCTTCGCCATGTTTGGCTGGTGACTTTTGCGAGGTAGGTTGCGAGGCTGGTGTGACTTTTGCGGGGTACACTGCCGTACGGTGGACTGTTGCGCTCTACTGTGATCTAACATACCCTGCTGTGATCTTGGAATATCATAAATAGTGGTCGCGTCGCGTTTGCTTGGGTTTAGATACGTTTGGTTAAGTAAGGTTTGTTTGGGTTCGGTTAGGATATCTTTGACTCTCGTGTTATGCGCCGCCATTATATCGACCTCTGCGCTCTACTTTTCCCTCATATGCCCATCCTGGCGATGGGGAGTCCGGCAATATTTGGCTAGGCTCGTTATGTTGGGTTTGGTTACGTTTGGCTGTGTTGGACTAGGTGAGCTTATGCTGGGATACATTTCGCTTTTCTGCTTTACACTATAATGCGGAGGATTTCTGCAAACAACTGTGCTTTACTCTATTCTGCTTGGCCCTATGGAGTCCAGCAATAGTGGCCGCGGCTCGCTACGTTCTTGTACGCTTCCTTTCATTAGGTTAAATTTCTTTGAGATAAGCTTGGATGCCTTTGGCATTTGTGATATACACTGCGACTCTATGGATTTCTGCATTCTACTCTCCGCCAGTATGTTTTTTTTACCCCAAGTAGGGCAGCAATAGAGGTATCGGCGTGTTAGGATTAGTTAGGTTACGTTTTGTTAAGTCAGGTGTGGTCAAGTTTGGTTGGGATTGCTTTGACTTTTACACTATGAACTGCTATTCCGCGGACTTCTTCGCTCTGCATTGATCCGCTATACTCTGCTCGATTTTTGAGGGGCAAGCAGCAATGGTCTCGTCACGACAGTTTACGTTAGGTTACGTTTGCTTATATTACGTTTGGATATGCTATTATAGGTTAGAATTGACTTTTGAGCTGTACACTGCCGCTCGGACGATTTCAGCGTTCTACAT
The DNA here is from genome assembly GCF_001483705.2 of Eufriesea mexicana. Lineage (NCBI taxonomy): Eukaryota > Metazoa > Arthropoda > Insecta > Hymenoptera > Apidae > Eufriesea > Eufriesea mexicana. Next base: position 63,833 of record NW_016914351.1, on the reverse strand, counting down.
TGCTCTGCTATAATCTGCTTAGCTCTCGCGAGGCCAGCAATAGTGGTCGTGGCACGTTAGGGTTACTTAGAATACGTCTCGGTAGGCTAGGCTACGTTGCGTAAGGTCAGGATTGCTTCGACTCCCGTGCTACACACAGATATTCTATGTACATCTACACACTACTGTGCGCTACCGCACTCTGCCTGTGTCTGTGGACGCCAGGTGTAGTGGTCGCGGCAAGTTAGGTTGAGTTACGTTACCTTTGGTTAGCCTAAGTTTGATTAGGTTTGTTGGGGTAACACTGACCTTTGTGCTATTATCAGATATTCGGTCGGCCTCAGAGTGCTACATTGTTCTGCTACACTCTGCTTGGCTATCGTGAGGCCAGCAATAGTGGTTGTGGCGCCCCAGATATTGTTTCGTTACATTTCGTTATGTTACGTTTGGTAAGGTTAGGGGAGGATAGCTTAAACTTTCTGCTATACACGGCTGCTCGCGAGACTACTTCGCTCAACTTTGCTCTAATGTATCCTGCTTGCCTATGGGCATGTCAGCAATGGCGGTCTCTGCACGCTAGGTTGCGTTATGCTACTTTTGGGTTAGGCTTGGATATCTGTCGTTCGTATTGTACACTGTTGTTTGGTAGAATCCTGCGCTCTACTTTTCTCTACTATACTCTGCTCGCATCTGGGGAGGCCAGCAATAGTGATCGCGACACGTTATTTTGTGTTATGTTGCGTTTGGTAGTGTTACAACTTGTTAGGTTAGGAAAGGATGGCTTTAACTCTTGTGCTTTTACGCAGCCGCTCTGAGGATTCCTGCGCTCTACTGTCCTCCAATATGTTCTACTTTGCTCTGGGGATGTAAGGAATAATGGTGTATGCCCGTTAAGTTGAGTCAGGTACGTTTGGTTGTGTTACGTTTTGTTAGGTTATTATTGCGTCACTTTTACTTATGCACTATACACTGCCATATGGTGGATTTGCTCGCTCCGCTGTGCTCTAGTACATTCTGCTTCGCTCTGTGGTGGTCAGCAATTGTGGTCTAGGCATGTTAGGTTGTGTTATGCTGCGTTTTGTTAGGTTACATTAGTATGGGTTACGTTCGGATTGCTTAGAGTTTCGTGGTATAATCTGTTGTTAAGTGGACTTCGTATAATCCGTTGTTAAGTGGAGTCTCGGCGTGTTAGGTTGGGTTAGGTTACGTTCGGTCTGGTTAGGGTATGTCTGATTTGGTAAGGGTAGCTTTGACCTTCGCGATTTACACTGCCATTCGTGGGAATTCTTCACCCTACAGTGATATAATATATTCTTCTTGGGCCCGGGGAGGCCATCAATAGTTCTCTCGGCACGTCGGGATGTGCTATGTTTCGTTTTATTAGGTTAGAGGAGGATACATTCGACTTTTGTGCCACACACTGCAATGCGGTGGATTACTGCACTCGACTGGGGCCTAGAATATTCTGCTTGGCGCTGGTAGGCCAGCAATAGTAGTCCCGGCACGTTACACTGAGTTAGGCTCTGTTTCGTTATGTTACGTTTGGTCACGTTAGAAGATGATAGCTTTGCCTTTTGCGCTACACACTGCTACTCGGTGGACTTCTACGCCCTACGTTGCTCTACTGCACTCAGCTCGTCTATGTGCAGGCCGATAATAGTGGGCTTGGTACGAGAGATATAGTTAGGCTACGTTACGATAGGCTGGGTTCGTCTGGGTTAGGTATGAATTGCTTCGACTTACGTGGTGTACACAGTTGTTCGGTGAATTTCTGCGCTCAACTGTGTTCAGGTATGTTCTGCTTGACTCTGGGCAGGCCAGCAATAGCAGCCTCGGCCCGTTAGTCTGAGTCAGATTACGTAAGGTTATGTCACGTTTGGTTAGGTTAGGGCAGGATAGACTTGACTTTTGTGTTATACACCGCCATTGGGTGGATTTCTGCGCCCTAAATTGTTCTAATAAGCCCCGTCTGACTCTGGGGAAGACAGCAATGCTGATCTCGGCAATTCGTGTTGAGTTAGGCTACGTTCGGTTAGGTTAGGTTGGGGGAGGTTGTGCGAGTGTATCTTCCACTTTTGTGCCATACACTGCAAAGCGGTGGCTTTCTGCCGTCTACTGTGCTCTGGTATGTTCTGCTTGGCTATGAAGAAGTCGGTAATGGTGGCCGCGGCACTTTAAATTGAGATAGTGTACGTCGGGAGGATACGATAGTTTTGGTTATATCTGGGTGGTTTCGACTTTTCTGCTATACGCTGCGATCCTATGGATTTCTGCGCTCTACTCTTCTCTATTATGATCGGCGTGACTCACGAGAGGCTTTATGCTGGGATACATTTCGCTTTTCTGCTTTACACTATAATGCGGAGGATTTCTGCAAACAACTGTGCTTTACTCTATTCTGCTCGGCCCTATGGAGTCCAGCAATAGTGGCCGCGGCTCGCTACGTTCTTGTACGCTTCCTTTCATTAGGTTAAATTTCTTTGAGATAAGCTTGGATGCCTTTGGCATTTGTGATATACACTGCGACTCTATGGATTTCTGCATTCTACTCTCCGCCAGTATGTTTTTTTTACCCCAAGTAGGGCAGCAATAGAGGTATCGGCGTGTTAGGATTAGTTAGGTTACGTTTTGTTAAGCCAGGTGTGGTCAAGTTTGGTTGGGATTGCTTTGACTTTTACACTATGAACTGCTATTCCGCGGACTTCTACGCTCTGCATTGATCCGCTATACTCTGCTCGATTTTTGAGGGGCAAGCAGTAATGGTCTCGTCACGACAGTTTACGTTAGGTTACGTTTGCTTATATTACGTTTGGATATGCTATTATAGGTTAGAATTGACTTTTGAGCTGTACACTGCCGCTCGGACGATTTCAGCGTTCTACATTGCTCTGCTATAATCTGCTTAGCTCTCGCGAGGCCAGCAATAGTGGTCGTGGCACGTTAGGGTTACTTAGAATACGTCTCGGTAGGCTAGGCTACGTTGCGTAAGGTCAGGATTGCTTCGACTCCCGTGCTACACACAGATATTCTATGTACATCTACACACTACTGTGCGCTACCGCACTCTGCCTGTGTCTGTGGACGCCAGGTGTAGTGGTCGCGGCAAGTTAGGTTGAGTTACGTTACCTTTGGTTAGCCTAAGTTTGATTAGGTTTGTTGGGGTAACACTGACCTTTGTGCTATTATCAGATATTCGGTCGGCCTCAGAGTGCTACATTGTTCTGCTACACTCTGCTTGGCTATCGTGAGGCCAGCAATAGTGGTTGTGGCGCCCCAGATATTGTTTCGTTACATTTCGTTATGTTACGTTTGGTAAGGTTAGGGGAGGATAGCTTAAACTTTCTGCTATACACGGCTGCTCGCGAGACTACTTCGCTCAACTTTGCTCTAATGTATCCTGCTTGCCTATGGGCATGTCAGCAATGGCGGTCTCTGCACGCTAGGTTGCGTTATGCTACTTTTGGGTTAGGCTTGGATATCTGTCGTTCGTATTGTACACTGTTGTTTGGTAGAATCCTGCGCTCTACTTTTCTCTACTATACTCTGCTCGCATCTGGGGAGGCCAGCAATAGTGATCGCGACACGTTATTTTGTGTTATGTTGCGTTTGGTAGTGTTACAACTTGTTAGGTTAGGAAAGGATGGCTTTAACTCTTGTGCTTTTACGCAGCCGCTCTGAGGATTCCTGCGCTCTACTGTCCTCCAATATGTTCTACTTTGCTCTGGGGATGTAAGGAATAATGGTGTATGCCCGTTAAGTTGAGTCAGGTACGTTTGGTTGTGTTACGTTTTGTTAGGTTATTATTGCGTCACTTTTACTTATGCACTATACACTGCCATATGGTGGATTTGCTCGCTCCGCTGTGCTCTAGTACATTCTGCTTCGCTCTGTGGTGGTCAGCAATTGTGGTCTAGGCATGTTAGGTTGTGTTATGCTGCGTTTTGTTAGGTTACATTAGTATGGGTTACGTTCGGATTGCTTAGAGTTTCGTGGTATAATCTGTTGTTAAGTGGACTTCGTATAATCCGTTGTTAAGTGGAGTCTCGGCGTGTTAGGTTGGGTTAGGTTACGTTCGGTCTGGTTAGGGTATGTCTGATTTGGTAAGGGTAGCTTTGACCTTCGCGATTTACACTGCCATTCGTGGGAATTCTTCACCCTACAGTGATATAATATATTCTTCTTGGGCCCGGGGAGGCCATCAATAGTTCTCTCGGCACGTCGGGATGTGCTATGTTTCGTTTTATTAGGTTAGAGGAGGATACATTCGACTTTTGTGCCACACACTGCAATGCGGTGGATTACTGCACTCGACTGGGGCCTAGAATATTCTGCTTGGCGCTGGTAGGCCAGCAATAGTAGTCCCGGCACGTTACACTGAGTTAGGCTCTGTTTCGTTATGTTACGTTTGGTCACGTTAGAAGATGATAGCTTTGCCTTTTGCGCTACACACTGCTACTCGGTGGACTTCTACGCCCTACGTTGCTCTACTGCACTCAGCTCGTCTATGTGCAGGCCGATAATAGTGGGCTTGGTACGAGAGATATAGTTAGGCTACGTTACGATAGGCTGGGTTCGTCTGGGTTAGGTATGAATTGCTTCGACTTACGTGGTGTACACAGTTGTTCGGTGAATTTCTGCGCTCAACTGTGTTCAGGTATGTTCTGCTTGACTCTGGGCAGGCCAGCAATAGCAGCCTCGGCCCGTTAGTCTGAGTCAGATTACGTAAGGTTATGTCACGTTTGGTTAGGTTAGGGCAGGATAGACTTGACTTTTGTGTTATACACCGCCATTGGGTGGATTTCTGCGCCCTAAATTGTTCTAATAAGCCCCGTCTGACTCTGGGGAAGACAGCAATGCTGATCTCGGCAATTCGTGTTGAGTTAGGCTACGTTCGGTTAGGTTAGGTTGGGGGAGGTTGTGCGAGTGTATCTTCCACTTTTGTGCCATACACTGCAAAGCGGTGGCTTTCTGCCGTCTACTGTGCTCTGGTATGTTCTGCTTGGCTATGAAGAAGTCGGTAATGGTGGCCGCGGCACTTTAAATTGAGATAGTGTACGTCGGGAGGATACGATAGTTTTGGTTATATCTGGGTGGTTTCGACTTTTCTGCTATACGCTGCGATCCTATGGATTTCTGCGCTCTACTCTTCTCTATTATGATCGGCGTGACTCACGAGAGGCCAGCAATAGCTGTCGCAGCACGTTCGATTGAGTTAGAATTCGTCCGGGTATGTTAGGTCACGTTGCGTTAGGTTAGGATAGCTGCGACTTATGTCCTCGGCACTTATATTCTATGGACCTGTGTGCTCTACCAGGCACTATAATGTTCCACTTGTCTCTGGGGAAGCCAGTAATAGTGCACGCCGCATCTTAGGTCCAGTTATTGTACGTATCGTTGGTTAGGTTAGGCCTGATTAGGTCAGGATATCTTTGACTCCTGTGATATAGTTTGCTATTTTGAGGCTTTCTGCGCTCTGCTGTGTTGTACTGTACTCTGCTCGACCCTGGGGAGGCGAGCAGTTGTGGTCGTGGCACGATAGATTTTGTTATGCTTCGTTTGTCGATATTACGATTTGTTACGTTAGGATAGGGTATCTATGACTTCTGTGCCGTACGCCGCTATTTGGAGCATTTCTGCGCTCTACATTGCTCTACTATACCCTGCTCCACTCTAGGGAGGATAGCAATAGTGGTCTCGGCACGTTAGGATAGGTAAGGTTGCGTTTGGTTGTGTATAGTGTGTATAGGTAAGGATAGTATAGCTTTGACTTTTGTGCTATACGCAGCTGTTCGGTGTATTTCTGGCTCTACTGTGCTCCGCTATAATCTGACTGATTCTGGACAGGCCAGCGATACTGTTCTCGGCACGATAGAATGAGACGTATTACGTACGGTTATTTTAGTTTCGATTACGTAAGGATAGGATAGGTTTGCCTTTTGTGCTATGCACCGCCATTCGGTGGAATCCTGTACTCTAAATTGCTCCAATATTCTCTTATTGGCTCTGCGCTGGCCAGCAATTGTAGTCACGGCACTTTATGCTGTGTCAGTTTGAGTTCGAATAGGTTATGATAGGACATGTTAGGTTAGGAAATCTTCCGCTTTCGTGCTGTATACCGCTATGCTGTTGACTTCTGCGCTATACTGTGCGCTAATGCGTTCTGCTTTTCTCTGGGAAGACCAGCAATAGTGGACTCGGGACGTTAGTTAGTGTTAGGTGACGTTTCGCTGGGCTATGTTAGGTTAGGTTAGGAAAGTGTAGCTGTGACTTTTGTGCTATACACTGCTATTCCCTCGATATCTGCGTCCAGCATTGCACTACAAGCCTCTGTTCCTCCGTGGGGCGGCCAGCAATAGTGGTCCTGGTACGTTTGGTTGAGTTAGTTTAGGCTTGGTTAGTATGGGTTAGGCTGAGTTTGGTTGGGATGGCTTTGAACTTTGTGCTGTACACTGCTACTCGGTTGATTTCTGCGCTCTACTCTGCTCTAATATGTTCTGCTACGCTCTTGGAATTCCACAAACATTGGCCGCGGCGCGTTAAGCTGTTGTTTGATGCTTGGTTAGGTTGGTTTGTTTGGGTTAGGCTGAGTTTGGTTGGGATGGCTTTGAACTTTGTGCTGTACACTGCTACTCGGTTGATTTCTGCGCTCTACTCTGCTCTAATATGTTCTGCTACGCTCTTGGAATTCCACAAACATTGGCCGCGGCGCGTTAAGCTGTTGTTTGATGCTTGGTTAGGTTGGTTTGTTTGGGTTAGGCTGAGTTTGGTTGGGATGGCTTTGAACTTTGTGCTGTACACTGCTACTCGGTTGATTTCTGCGCTCTACTCTGCTCTAATATGTTCTGCTACGCTCTTGGAATTCCACAAACATTGGCCGCGGCGCGTTAAGCTGTTGTTTGATGCTTGGTTAGGTTGGTTTGTTTGGGTTAGGCTGAGTTTGGTTGGGATGGCTTTGAACTTTGTGCTGTACACTGCTACTCGGTTGATTTCTGCGCTCTACTCTGCTCTAATATGTTCTGCTACGCTCTTGGAATTCCACAAACATTGGCCGCGGCGCGTTAAGCTGTTGTTTGATGCTTGGTTAGGTTGGTTTGTTTGGGTTTTGTTAGGATATCTTTGATTCTCGTGCGGCACACTGCCATTATATGGATCTCTGCCCTCTACTTACCCCTAATATGCCCAGTTTTGCTATGGGGGGTACAGTAACAGTTGGCAAGGCACGTTCGGATGGCATTGGTAATGTTTGGTTTGGTTAGGTTAGGCCAGGTTATGATAGGATATCTCTTACTTTTCTGCTTTACACTACAATGAGTTGGATTTCTGTGCTCTATTGGGCTCTAACATATTCTGCTTGCCTCTGTGGAGGACGGCAATAGCGGTGTAGGCACGTTAGGTTGAGCTAAATTATGCTTGGATGTGTTACGTTTGGATAAGTTAGGCGAGGGTAACTTTAACCCTTGCGACAAACACTGCTTTTCGGTGGATCACTGCGCCCTCCATTGCTCTACAATGCTCTGCTCGGCTCTGGGGAGGCCAGCAATTTCCGTCTTCTCACGTTTGGTTGAGTTAGGTTACTTTGTTTATGTTAGTCCAGAATAAGTTTTTTCAGGGTGACTGCCACGATTGTGCTACACGCCGCTGTTCGGTGCATTTCTACGCTGTACTGTGCTCTACTATATTCTGCTTGGCGCTGTGGAGTCCAGCAACTGTGGCCGCGGCTCGCTACGCTTTTTAAGGCTTCTTTCCGTTAGGTTAGAGTCACCTGGGCTAGGTTTGGTTGGCTTTGACATTTCTGCTGTACACTGCGTCTCTATAGATTCCTGCGATCTACTCTCGTATAAAATGCTCTGCTTGGCTCTGAGGAGGGCAGCAATAGGGTTCTCGGCACGCTTAGAAGGGTTAAGTTACGTTTGGCTGCGTTCGGCTTGGTTAGGTTAGGGTAGGGTAGCTTTATCTTTCGTGCCATACTCTGCTAGTCGGTGGATTTCCGCGCTCTACTGTGCTCCAGTATGTTATGCTTCGCTCTGGGAGACCAGAAATAGTGGTCTCGGCACGTTGGGTATAGTCATGTTACATTCCGTTATGTTACGAATGGCGAGGTTAGGATAGGAGAGCTTTGACTCTTGTGCTGTACACTGCTATTCGCTGGATTTCTGCGCTGCACATTGCTGTAGTATGCTCTGCTTGGCTCCGTGGACGACAGCAATAATGGTGGCGGCCCGTTAGTTTGAGATACGTTTCGCTTGGTTATGTTACGATTGGTTTGGTTAGGACAGGATAGCTCTGAGTTTTATGCTATTCACCAATTTCCGGTGTATTACTGCACTCTACTGTGCTCTAATGTTTTCTGCTTGGCTTGGGGTGAGCCAAAATTGTGGCATCCGCACGTTAGATTCAGCTATGTTATACTTGTCTGACAAGGTTGTGCTTGGTTCGGCTATGATACCTTCATCTTCATACTATACACTATTGATCAGTGGCTTTCTGCTTCCTTCTGTGCTCTGCAATATTCTGCCTGGCACTCGTGAGGCTAGCAATTCATTTCGTGGCACGTCATGTTGAGTTAGGCTACGTATGGTTAGGTTACGTTGGTCTGCCTTAGGCTCGGGTAGCATTGACTTATCCGCTATACGCTCGGACACAATGGACTTCTGTGCTCTACTCTCCACTAATAGGTTCTTCTCCGCTCTTGGAAGTCCTGAAGTGGTATTCGCGTCAAGTTACATTGAGATATGTTTCGTTTGGTCATGTTACGATTGGTTAGGTTGGGATAGCATAGCTTTGACTTCAGCACCAATTAGAGCATATTAAAGCATGCTAGAACGCAGAAATTCACCAAATAGCGGTGTGTAGAACAAAAGTTTGAGCCATACTAACCTAACCGAAACAAACGCGACTTAACCAAACGCAACATAACTCAAAATAACGTGAAACGATCACCATTGCTGGACTCCCAGAGTCAAGCAGCTGCTAGCACAGAAATGCAGAGCGGAGATATCGACCGAATAGCAGTGCATAGCGTAAATGCCAAAGCCATCCTTACCATATTTAACCTAACATAACATAATCTAGCGGAACCTAGAACAACCAAACGAAATCTAACTGAACCTAACTTGCGGCAGCCACAATTTCGAGCCTCGCCAAGGCAATGCAGGCCATACTAGATCACAGTAGTGAGCAGAAATCCACCGAGTAGCCGCTTATAGGGCCAAAGTCAAAGATATCCTAGCCTAACCTAACCAAACATAACACAACCAAGCGCAACATAACTCCACCCAGCGTGCCTAGACCACTATTGCTGAACTCACCAGAGCAAACCAGAATACACTAGAGCACAGTAAACTGCCCAACCCCGCCGCAATTCAGTGTAAATCACAAGTGTCAGAGATAATCTAACCTAACCAGACCTAACCTAACCTAACCGACCGCAGCCTAACTCAACATAACGTACCGAAACCACAATTGCTCTCTTTCCCATGGCCAAGCTGAGCATTTGAGGGCAGAGTAGTTTGCAGGAATCCACAGAATGTCAGCGTTTAGGACAAATCTCAACCGTATGCCCTCCTAACGTAACCAACCGTAACATTCGCGAACATAACCTAATGAAACCTAGCGTGCCGCAACTGCAATTGCTGGTCTCCCCATCGCCAAGCAGAACATATTACAGTAGCGAATAGCGCAGAAAGCCATAGAAACGCAGTGTACAGCAGAAAAGTCAGAGATAACCATGCCTAACCCAAACAGACATATCTTAACCTGACATAGCCAAGCTCAACATTAAGTGCCGCGGCCACTATTTCTTGGCTCCACAGGCAAAAGCAGAACACACGAGTGGAGAGCTGAATGCAGAAATCCTTAGACTCGCAGTGAATAGCAGAAAAGTCAAAACCACCCTCCCCTAGCCGAACCAACCGTAACATAGGCAAACGCAACGTAACACAACCTATCGTGAAGCTACCACTACTGCTTGCCTCCCCAGAGACAAACAGAACAGTGAATCCACAGAGTGGCTGCGTAAAAGCACAAAAGTTAAACCCATCCTTCTCTAACCTATCAAGTTATAACATTACCAAACGTAACATAAACCAAAATAACGTGCCGCGATCACTATTGCTGGCCTCCCCAGATTCGAGCAGAGTATAGTAGAGAAAAGAAGAGCGCAGGATTCTACCAAACAGCAGTGTATAATACGAACGACATAGATATCCAAGCGTAACCCAAACCAACAAAGACTACCCAAACGAAGAATAACGCAACCTAGCGTGCAGAGACCGCCATTGCTGGCATTCCCATAGTCAAGCAGGATATATTAGAGCAAAGTTGAGCGCAGAAGTCCCGCGAGCAGCGGTGTATAGCACATAAGTTTAAGCTATCCTCTCCAATCCTGACCAAACGTAACATAACGAAACGTAACGTAACAAAATCTGGGGTGCCACAACCACTATTTCTGGCCTCGCGAGAGCTAAGCAGAGTACAGCAGAGCAATGTAGAACACTGAAATCGTCCTAGCAGCAGTTTATGGCACGAAAGTCAATTCTATCCTATAATAACGTGTCCAAACGTAATATAAGCAAACGTAACCTAACGTAACCTGCCGTGACGAGGCCACTGTTGCTGGTCTCTCCAGAATCGAGCAGAGTATAGTGGAGCAATGAAGAGCGTAGAAATCCACGGAATAGCAGTGCGTAGCGCAAAAGTCAAAGCAATCCCAGCCAAACTTGTCCAAACCTGATTTAACCAAGCGTAACCTAACATAACCTGACGCGCATACACCTCTATTGCTGACCTCCACAGAGCCAAGCAAAATATATTGGAGCGCAGCAGAGTGCAGATATCCGCCGCATTTAAGTGCAATGCAGAAAATTAAATGGTATCCTAACCCAACATTGTATAACCTAACCTAACTAAACGCAAACGACCTCAGACTAACGTGCCGAGACCAATACTTCTAGCGTGGACATAGCGAAGCAAAATATACTAAAGCACTGTTGAGCGCAGGAAGCCATCGCTTTGCAGTGTGTTGCACAAGAGTAAAAATTGTTCTAAGCAAACCTGTTCTAACCGAATCTAGCCGAACATGGCCTAGCTGTACGTGACGCGCCAAGAATACTATTGCTAGCCTCTCCAGCGCTAGCAGAGCATATTAGAGCAATGTCGGGCGCAGAAGTCCACCGAACAGCGGTGCATTGCGTAAAAGTCACTGCTTTCCTATTCAACCCAACGCGCCGAGACCACACTTGCTTGCCTCCCCAGAGGGAGGCAGAGCATATTATTGTACAGTAGAGCGCAGAAGTCCATATGTTCGTAGCCTACAGCATAAACTTCAAAGCTACCCTGCCCTAACCTAACCAAACGTAATATAGCCACAAGCTATCCATCTGAACCTTACTTGCCGGGACCACTGCTGATGGCCTCCCCAGAATCAAGCAGGGTATGTCAGAGCACAGTAGAGCGCAGAAGTGCATCGAACAACAGTCTGTGCTTCGAATGCCAAAGCAATCCCAACCTAAAGCGTACTAACATAAACTAACCAAATGTAGCCTAGGTCAAACTAATACGCCGTGACAGCTATTACTGGCCGACCCAGAGTCGAACAGCGTACAGCAGAGCAATGTAGAGCGTATAAATTCTCCGAATAGCGGTTTATAGGACAAACGTCGAAGCTACCCTGTCCTAACGTAACCAGTCGTAACATTAACAAACGTGGAATAACAGAGACTACCGTGCCATTGCCACTATTTCTGGCCTTCCCAGAGTCAAGCAGGGCATAGTAGGGCAGTGAAGAGCGCAGAAATCCACCGAATAGCAGTGTATAACACATAATTCCAACTTATGCTATCCTAACTTAAAAGGACGTAACATAAGGAAACGAACCCAACTCAAGCTAACGTGCCTACACCACTACTGCTGACCTCCACAGAGCGAAGCAGAACTTATTTGGGCAAAATAGAGTGTATAAGTCCACCCAGTAGCAGTGTAAAGCACAAAAGTCGAAGCGATCCTAACCCAATGCAACGTAACCAAACATATCCAAACGTATTCTAACAGAAGCTGACGTGCCGGCACCGTTTAGCTGGCATTCCCAGAGTCGATCGGTGTGTGGTATAGCAAAGTAGAGCGAGAAATCCACCAGATAGCAATGTATAACACAAAAGTCAATGCTATCCTATCCTAGCCTTCCCATACATAACCGAACCAAACTTAGCCCAACCCAACACAACGTGCCGAGACGTTCCTCGGCCACTACTGCTGGCCTCCCTAACCTATGTTAAGTTAGGATAGCTTTGACCTCATTGACACACGCTGCTATTAGGAGCATTGCTGCGCTCTACTGTGAGCTAGGGTGTTCTGCTAGAACGTGGGGATACCAGGAGTTGTGGTCTCGTCACGTTATGATGAGAAAGGCTACGTTAGGATAGGTTGGGTTAGGTCAGGCTATGTTAGGCTATCTTCGACTTTAGTGCTTTACGCCAAAATGCGGTGGATTCCTGCGCCCTTCCGTGCTGTAATATTTTCTACTTGGCTCTGGGGAGCCCAGCAATAGTTGTCTCGGCACGTCGGGATGAGTCAGGTTACGTTCGGTTAGGTTAGATTTTGTTATTTTCGGTCAGGATAGTTTGACTTTCGCACTGTACACTGTTATTCGTCGCGCATCTGCGTTCTACTCCACTTTGTTATATTCTGCTTGGTCCTGGCGAGGCCAGCAATACAGATCGCGGCACGTTATTCTGAGTTAGGGTACATTTGGTTAGGTTACGTTTGTTTGTGTTTGGTCCGGGTAGCTTCGACTCTTCTACAATACACTGCTATTCTATGAATTTCTGAACACTACACTCCTCTACTGCTTTCTGCTCGGCTCTGAGGAGGCCAGCAATTGTGCGCGAGTCTCGTGAGGTAGAGTTATGTTGCGCTTGGTAGTGTTACGATTGGTTAGGTTGGAATAGGATAGCTTTCATTTTTGTGCTATACACTGCGATTATATGGGCGTCTGCGCTCTTCTCTCCTCTGTTATGTTCTGCTTGGCCCTGAGGAGACTAGCGATAAACTACTCGTCACGTAAACATGAGTTATATTACATTTGGTTGGGTTAGGCTGCGTCTACTTCGGATAAAGTAGCTCTTATTTTCGTGCCGTACACTGTTACTCGGTAGACTTCTGCGCTCTGCTGTGCTCTACTACATCCTGCTTGGCCCTGGGAAGGCCGTCAATAGCGGTTCCGGCACGTTACATTGGGATATGCTACGTTTGGTTAGGTAACGTTTGCACGCGTTAGGCTCGGATAGACTTGTCTCTTTTGCTACTCATAGCTTTCGGTGCATTTAAGCGCCCAGCTGCGCTCTAGCATGCTCTGCTTGGCTCTGGGGAGGCCGGCAATAATGGTCGCGGCACGTTAGGTTGATTTATGCTACGTTTAGTTATGTTACGATTGGTTAGGTTAGGTGAGGTTAGCTTTGAGTTTTGGGCAATACACAGCCAGACGGTGGGTTCCTGCAATGACATCTGATCTAACATGTTCAGCTTGGCTCTGCGAAGACCAGCTTTGTTCGTCTCGGCACGTTCGATTGAGTGAGGCTACGCTTGGTTAGGTTACGTTATTTTGGGTTCAGTTTGGATATCGTTGAATTTGGTGTTTTAAACTGTTTTCGGTGGAATCCTGCGCTGAGCGGCGCTCCATTATACTCTTCTCGAATCTGGGGAGGCCAGAAGTGGTAGTCGCTTCTGGTTAGGTTCTTTGATTTACGCTTGGGGATGTTACAGATTGTAAGTTTGGAGAGGATAGCATTGACTTTATTCTTATACACTGCTTTTGGGTCTTTTTCTGCCCTCGACTGTGCCCTGATATGCTCTGATTTGCTCTGGGGACGTCAGCAATGGTGGTATACGCCCATTAGGATGGTACAGGTTATGTTTGGTGATATTAACCTTTCATAGGTTGTGACATGATAAGGTTGACGTTTGTGCTATACGCTGTTGTTCGGAGGATTTCTACGCCCTACATTGCCCTGCATTACTCGCCTCGACTCTGAGGAGGACAGAAAGAGTGGTCTCGGCACGTTTGGTTGGGTTAGAATTCTTTTGGTTATGCTATGTTACGTTGCGTTAGGTTAGAATAGCTTCGACATTTGTGCTGCACACTGCTATTCTATGGACTCCTGCGGACACTGTGCGGCATCACGCTATGCTTGTGTCAGGAGCGCCAGGAATAGTGGTCGCGGCATGTTATGTTGACTCAGGTTACGTTCGGTTATGTTACGCTTGGTTATGATAGGATAGGATAACTATGTCTTTTTGCGCTGAACAGTGCTGTTCGTTGGATTTCTGCGCTCTTCGTTACTCTACTGTACTACACTCGACTCTGGGCAGGCCTGCAGTGGCGGTCGTGGCACGTTAGGTTTGGACAGGGTAGGTCTGGTAATCTTTGGCTTTTGTGCTGTACACTAATATACGGCGGATTTCTGTGCTCTACTGTGCTCTAATATGTTCTGCTTGTCTCTGGGGTGTCCAGCAACTGCCGTCTACGCATGCTGGATTGAGTTATATGACGCTTGGCTTGGCTAGGTTAGGATAGGTTTAGCTACGATTGGTTTGACTTTTGTACTATACGCTGCTATTCGGTCGACGTCTGCACTCTGCATTGCTCTACTAGCACCTGCTTGTCTCTGGGGAGGCTATCGATAGTGATCGTGGCACGTTAGGCTGAGTCAGGTTACGTTTGTTTGGGCTATGTTATACTGGGTTTTGCAAGTATGGCCTTGTCTTTTGTGCAATACACAGCTATTCGGTGGATTTCTGCACTCTACTGTGCTCTAGTAAATACTGCTTTGCTATGGGGAGGCCAGAAGTATTGGCCTCGACACGTCTGTCTGAGGTATGTTGCGTTCCGTTAGATTAAGGTGGGTTTGGTTTGGATAGGATAGCTTCGGTTTTTGTGCTATAAACTGCTATTCGGTGGGTCCCTCCGCTCTACTGTGCTCTAATATGCTATGCTTGGCTCTGGGTGGCCAGCAGCGGTGGTCTCGGCACGTTAGGTTGTGTTAGGCTACGTTTGGTTAGGTTGTTTGTTTTGGTTATGTATGGATAGCTCTGACATTCTCAGCATAGACTGCTCTTCGGTAGATTTCTCTGCTCTGCTGTGCTCTACTATACTCCGCTCGATTCGGAGGGAGACAGCATTGGTGGTCGCTGCACTGTAGGTTGAGATAGGTTGCGTGTGGTTATTTTACGGTAGGTTAGGTTAGGAGGGGATGGCTGTGACTTTTGTGCTAAACACTGCAACGCTGCGGATTTCTGTGATCTCCTGTGCTCTAGTATATTCTGCCTGGCTCTGCGGAAGCCAGTAATATGTGTCTCGGCTAATTAGGTTGCGCTATGATTCGTTTGGCTTTGTTGCGTTGGCTAAGGTTAGGTAAGTATATCTTCGACTTTTCTGCTATAAACTGCGGTTCTTTTGATTTCTGCGCTCCAGCCTCCTCTAATATGCTCTGCTTGACAACGTGGATGCCAGGCATACTGGTCGCGGCACGTTAGGTTTAGTTAGATTACGTTCGGTTCGGTTCGGTTAGGTAAGCTTAAGTGGTGTTAAGTTAGGGTGTCCTGGACTTTTGTGCTAGACGCAGATATTCCCTCGACTTCTGTGCTCTATTGTGCTCTATCATATTCCGCTTGCCTCTGGGGTCGCCAGCAGTAGTGGCTGCGACACGTCAGATTAAGTTAGGTTATGTTCGGTTAGGTTACGGTTCGCTATGTTAGGAGACGGTACCTTTGACTTTTTTGCTACACACTGCTATTCGGTGCATTTCTGCCCTCTATCGTACGCTAGTATGTTCTAATTGGCATTGTGGATGCCAGCAATTGTGGTCTCGGCAAATTATGTCATATTATGCTACGTTTGATTAGGTTAGGTTAGGCCAGGTTACGCTAGAATATCTTCGTCTTTTGAGATATACGCAGCAATGCAGTGGATTCCTCCTATCTACTGCCGCCTAGTACATTCTGCTTGTGACTGGGGGGGGGGGGAGAAAATGGTGTCTCGGCACGTTAGATTGAGTTCGGCTTCGTTCGGTTATGTCACATTCTGTTAGGTTAGTATAGGGCTGCATGGACTTTCGTGTTATACAACGTCATTCGGTGGACCTCTGCGCTCTACTGTGATCTGCTACGTTCTCCTTGGCCTTGGGGATGCCAGCAATAGTGGTAGCGACACGTTTCGTTGAGTTATGCTACGTTTGGTTATGTTACGTAAGTATTGGTTAGGTACGGATATTTTTCACTTTTCTGCTGCACACTGCCATTCCTCAACCCAACGCGCCGAGACCACACTTGCTTGCCTCCCCAGAGGGAGGCAGAGCATATTATTGTACAGTAGAGCGCAGAAGTCCATATGTTCGTAGCCTACAGCATAAACTTCAAAGCTACCCTGCCCTAACCTAACCAAACGTAATATAGCCACAAGCTATCCATCTGAACCTTACTTGCCGGGACCACTGCTGATGGCCTCCCCAGAATCAAGCAGGGTATGTCAGAGCACAGTAGAGCGCAGAAGTGCATCGAACAACAGTCTGTGCTTCGAATGCCAAAGCAATCCCAACCTAAAGCGTACTAACATAAACTAACCAAATGTAGCCTAGGTCAAACTAATACGCCGTGACAGCTATTACTGGCCGACCCAGAGTCGAACAGCGTACAGCAGAGCAATGTAGAGCGTATAAATTCTCCGAATAGCGGTTTATAGGACAAACGTCGAAGCTACCCTGTCCTAACGTAACCAGTCGTAACATTAACAAACGTGGAATAACAGAGACTACCGTGCCATTGCCACTATTTCTGGCCTTCCCAGAGTCAAGCAGGGCATAGTAGGGCAGTGAAGAGCGCAGAAATCCACCGAATAGCAGTGTATAACACATAATTCCAACTTATGCTATCCTAACTTAAAAGGACGTAACATAAGGAAACGAACCCAACTCAAGCTAACGTGCCTACACCACTACTGCTGACCTCCACAGAGCGAAGCAGAACTTATTTGGGCAAAATAGAGTGTATAAGTCCACCCAGTAGCAGTGTAAAGCACAAAAGTCGAAGCGATCCTAACCCAATGCAACGTAACCAAACATATCCAAACGTATTCTAACAGAAGCTGACGTGCCGGCACCGTTTAGCTGGCATTCCCAGAGTCGATCGGTGTGTGGTATAGCAAAGTAGAGCGAGAAATCCACCAGATAGCAATGTATAACACAAAAGTCAATGCTATCCTATCCTAGCCTTCCCATACATAACCGAACCAAACTTAGCCCAACCCAACACAACGTGCCGAGACGTTCCTCGGCCACTACTGCTGGCCTCCCTAACCTATGTTAAGTTAGGATAGCTTTGACCTCATTGACACACGCTGCTATTAGGAGCATTGCTGCGCTCTACTGTGAGCTAGGGTGTTCTGCTAGAACGTGGGGATACCAGGAGTTGTGGTCTCGTCACGTTATGATGAGAAAGGCTACGTTAGGATAGGTTGGGTTAGGTCAGGCTATGTTAGGCTATCTTCGACTTTAGTGCTTTACGCCAAAATGCGGTGGATTCCTGCGCTCTTCCGTGCTGTAATATTTTCTACTTGGCTCTGGGGAGCCCAGCAATAGTTGTCTCGGCACGTCGGGATGAGTCAGGTTACGTTCGGTTAGGTTAGATTTTGTTATTTTCGGTCAGGATAGTTTGACTTTCGCACTGTACACTGTTATTCGTCGCGCATCTGCGTTCTACTCCACTTTGTTATATTCTGCTTGGTCCTGGCGAGGCCAGCAATACAGATCGCGGCACGTTATTCTGAGTTAGGGTACATTTGGTTAGGTTACGTTTGTTTGTGTTTGGTCCGGGTAGCTTCGACTCTTCTACAATACACTGCTATTCTATGAATTTCTGAACACTACACTCCTCTACTGCTTTCTGCTCGGCTCTGAGGAGGCCAGCAATTGTGCGCGAGTCTCGTGAGGTAGAGTTATGTTGCGCTTGGTAGTGTTACGATTGGTTAGGTTGGAATAGGATAGCTTTCATTTTTGTGCTATACACTGCGATTATATGGGCGTCTGCGCTCTTCTCTCCTCTGTTATGTTCTGCTTGGCCCTGAGGAGACTAGCGATAAACTACTCGTCACGTAAACATGAGTTATATTACATTTGGTTGGGTTAGGCTGCGTCTACTTCGGATAAAGTAGCTCTTATTTTCGTGCCGTACACTGTTACTCGGTAGACTTCTGCGCTCTGCTGTGCTCTACTACATCCTGCTTGGCCCTGGGAAGGCCGTCAATAGCGGTTCCGGCACGTTACATTGGGATATGCTACGTTTGGTTAGGTAACGTTTGCACGCGTTAGGCTCGGATAGACTTGTCTCTTTTGCTACTCATAGCTTTCGGTGCATTTAAGCGCCCAGCTGCGCTCTAGCATGCTCTGCTTGGCTCTGGGGAGGCCGGCAATAATGGTCGCGGCACGTTAGGTTGATTTATGCTACGTTTAGTTATGTTACGATTGGTTAGGTTAGGTGAGGTTAGCTTTGAGTTTTGGGCAATACACAGCCAGACGGTGGGTTCCTGCAATGACATCTGATCTAACATGTTCAGCTTGGCTCTGCGAAGACCAGCTTTGTTCGTCTCGGCACGTTCGATTGAGTGAGGCTACGCTTGGTTAGGTTACGTTATTTTGGGTTCAGTTTGGATATCGTTGAATTTGGTGTTTTAAACTGTTTTCGGTGGAATCCTGCGCTGAGCGGCGCTCCATTATACTCTTCTCGAATCTGGGGAGGCCAGAAGTGGTAGTCGCTTCTGGTTAGGTTCTTTGATTTACGCTTGGGGATGTTACAGATTGTAAGTTTGGAGAGGATAGCATTGACTTTATTCTTATACACTGCTTTTGGGTCTTTTTCTGCCCTCGACTGTGCCCTGATATGCTCTGATTTGCTCTGGGGACGTCAGCAATGGTGGTATACGCCCATTAGGATGGTACAGGTTATGTTTGGTGATATTAACCTTTCATAGGTTGTGACATGATAAGGTTGACGTTTGTGCTATACGCTGTTGTTCGGAGGATTTCTACGCCCTACATTGCCCTGCATTACTCGCCTCGACTCTGAGGAGGACAGAAAGAGTGGTCTCGGCACGTTTGGTTGGGTTAGAATTCTTTTGGTTATGCTATGTTACGTTGCGTTAGGTTAGAATAGCTTCGACATTTGTGCTGCACACTGCTATTCTATGGACTCCTGCGGACACTGTGCGGCATCACGCTATGCTTGTGTCAGGAGCGCCAGGAATAGTGGTCGCGGCATGTTATGTTGACTCAGGTTACGTTCGGTTATGTTACGCTTGGTTATGATAGGATAGGATAACTATGTCTTTTTGCGCTGAACAGTGCTGTTCGTTGGATTTCTGCGCTCTTCGTTACTCTACTGTACTTCACTCGACTCTGGGGAGGCCAGCAGTGGCGGTCGTGGCACGTTAGGTTTGGACAGGGTAGGTCTGGTAATCTTTGGCTTTTGTGCTATATACTAATATACGGCGGATTTCTGTGCTCTACTGTGCTCTAATATGTTCTGCTTGGCTCTGGGGTGTCCAGCAACTGCCGTCTACGCATGCTGGATTGAGTTATATGACGCTTGGTTTGGCTAGGTTAGGATAGGTTTAGCTACGATTGGTTTGACTTTTGTACTATACGCTGCTATTCGGTCGACGTCTGCACTCTGCATTGCTCTACTAGCACCTGCTTGTCTCTGGGGAGGCTATCGATAGTGATCGTGGCACGTTAGGCTGAGTCAGGTTACGTTTGTTTGGGCTATGTTATACTGGGTTTTGCAAGTATGGCCTTGTCTTTTGTGCAATACACAGCTATTCGGTGGATTTCTGCACTCTACTGTGCTCTAGTAAATACTGCTTTGCTATGGGGAGGCCAGAAGTATTGGCCTCGACACGTCTGTCTGAGGTATGTTGCGTTCCGTTAGATTAAGGTGGGTTTGGTTTGGATAGGATAGCTTCGGTTTTTGTGCTATAAACTGCTATTCGGTGGGTCCCTCCGCTCTACTGTGCTCTAATATGCTATGCTTGGCTCTGGGTGGCCAGCAGCGGTGGTCTCGGCACGTTAGGTTGTGTTAGGCTACGTTTGGTTAGGTTGTTTGTTTTGGTTATGTATGGATAGCTCTGACATTCTCAGCATAGACTGCTCTTCGGTAGATTTCTCTGCTCTGCTGTGCTCTACTATACTCCGCTCGATTCGGAGGGAGACAGCATTGGTGGTCGCTGCACTGTAGGTTGAGATAGGTTGCGTGTGGTTATTTTACGGTAGGTTAGGTTAGGAGGGGATGGCTGTGACTTTTGTGCTAAACACTGCAACGCTGCGGATTTCTGTGATCTCCTGTGCTCTAGTATATTCTGCCTGGCTCTGCGGAAGCCAGTAATATGTGTCTCGGCTAATTAGGTTGCGCTATGATTCGTTTGGCTTTGTTGCGTTGGCTAAGGTTAGGTAAGTATATCTTCGACTTTTCTGCTATAAACTGCGGTTCTTTTGATTTCTGCGCTCCAGCCTCCTCTAATATGCTCTGCTTGACAACGTGGATGCCAGGCATACTGGTCGCGGCACGTTAGGTTTAGTTAGATTACGTTCGGTTCGGTTCGGTTAGGTAAGCTTAAGTGGTGTTAAGTTAGGGTGTCCTGGACTTTTGTGCTAGACGCAGATATTCCCTCGACTTCTGTGCTCTATTGTGCTCTATCATATTCCGCTTGCCTCTGGGGTCGCCAGCAGTAGTGGCTGCGACACGTCAGATTAAGTTAGGTTATGTTCGGTTAGGTTACGGTTCGCTATGTTAGGAGACGGTACCTTTGACTTTTTTGCTACACACTGCTATTCGGTGCATTTCTGCCCTCTATCGTACGCTAGTATGTTCTAATTGGCATTGTGGATGCCAGCAATTGTGGTCTCGGCAAATTATGTCATATTATGCTACGTTTGATTAGGTTAGGTTAGGCCAGGTTACGCTAGAATATCTTCGTCTTTTGAGATATACGCAGCAATGCAGTGGATTCCTCCTATCTACTGCCGCCTAGTACATTCTGCTTGTGACTGGGGGGGGGGGGAGAAAATGGTGTCTCGGCACGTTAGATTGAGTTCGGCTTCGTTCGGTTATGTCACATTCTGTTAGGTTAGTATAGGGCTGCATGGACTTTCGTGTTATACAACGTCATTCGGTGGACCTCTGCGCTCTACTGTGATCTGCTACGTTCTCCTTGGCCTTGGGGATGCCAGCAATAGTGGTAGCGACACGTTTCGTTGAGTTATGCTACGTTTGGTTATGTTACGTAAGTATTGGTTAGGTACGGATATTTTTCACTTTTCTGCTGCACACTGCCATTCCATGGATCTCTGCGCCCTGCTCTCCTCTAATATGTTCTGCTCTGCTCCGGGGAGGCCAGCAATAATGATCGCCGTATGTTAGGTTCAGTTGATTTACGTTTGGTTGTGTCAAGATTTGTTATGTTAGGATAAGGTAACTTCGACCTTTGTGCTATGCTCTGCGTTTCTATGGATTTCTGTGCTCTACTCTCCGATAATATTTTCTGCTTGGATCTGCGGAGGCAAACATTTGTGGTCGCGGTACGATAGGCTTTGTTAGGCTACGTTTGGCCATGCTGCGGTTTGTTATGTCAGGAGAGTAGAGCTTTAACTATTCTGCAACACACTGCTGTTCGGTGCATTTCTGCAATCTGCCGTGCTCTAGTGTGGTCTACTTGACCCTGGGGAGACCATCAATGGCGGTCTCGGCACGTTATGTTGAATTAGACTACGTTTGGCTATGTTAGTTTAGCTCAGGTATGGAGCGAATATCTTCTGCACATGTGATGTACACTGCAATGCGCCCCATCTCAGCGATCTGCATTTGTCTACTATACTCTGCTTGGCTCTGCGGTGGCCAACAATAGTGGCGTCGCCACGTTAAGGTGCATTACGTTATGTTTGGATATGTTACGTTTGGGTAGGTTATGAGAGGACTGCTATGACTTTTGTGCTGTAAACTGTTATTCGTTGAACTTCTGCGATCTACATTGCTCTAGTATTTCCTGCTAGGCCCTGTGGAGGCAAGCAATGGTGGTGGCGGCACTTTATGGCGTGTTATGCTACGTTTCGCTTGGTATATGTTAGTTTGGATTAGGCTTGGGTGGTTTTGACTTTTCTGCTATACGCTGCGATTATATGGATTCCTGTGCTCTACTCTCCTCTCTTACGTTCTGCCTTGCTCTGTGGAGAGTAGCAATAGCGGTTACGGCATGCTAGGATGAGATATGTTACGCTAGGCTACGCTACGTTTGACTCCGTTAGGACAGGAGGGTCCCTACTTTTGTGCTATGCACTGCTATTCGGTGGGTCTCTGCGCACTACTGCACTCTAATACTTTCTGCTCGGCTCTGGGAAGGCCAGCAGTATTGGTCGCGGTATGTTAGGTAGTGATGGGTTACGTTTGGCTATTATACGATTGGTTAGGTTAGGAGAGCATAACTTTTACCTTTGTGCTATACACAGCTATTCGTTTGATTTTTGCGCCCTGCTGCGCTCTAGTATGATCCGCTAGGCGCCGGTGAGACCAGAAATTGAGTCCTCGGCACGACAATTTCAGATCGGGCACTTTCTGTTATATCACGTTTGGTTAGGTTAGGATAGGCTAGCTTTGACTGTCGTGCTATACACTGCTTTCCTGTTGATATCTGTTTTCTACTTGGATCTAAAAATTTTTGCTTGTCTCTGGGGTGGACAGCGATAGTGGTCTCAACGCGTTAGGTTGTGTCATTCTACGTTAGGTTATGTTAGGCTAGGATACGTTCTGTAGCATATCTTTGTCTTTCGTGCTGTACGCTGTCTTTCGTTGGGGTTCTGCGCTCTACTGTGCTGTGCTATATTCTGCTTGGGCCTTGGGAAGACAGCAATAGTGGCCTCGGCACGTCATGCTTAGTTAGGATACGTATGGCTAGGTTTGGTTAGGTCAACTTATGATAGGATAACTTCGACTTTTGAGATGCACAAAGCAATGCTGTGCTTCTCTGTTTTCTACTGTGCTCCAGTTCCTTCGGGTTGACTCTGGGAAGGCGAGCAAATGTGTTGTCGCAGCGTTAGGTTGAGTTAAGTTACGTTCGGATATGCTACTTTGGCCATGAAGGATATGGTAGCTTCGACTATTATGCTGAGCACTACGATTCTATGGACATCTGCGCTGTACTTTACTCTAATATGTTCTGCTTGGCTCTGGAGAAGCCAGCAATACAGGTCT
>NW_016914351.1:37635-39087 GCF_001483705.2 Eufriesea mexicana | reverse complement strand
CTCTGGGGTGTCCAGCAACTGCCGTCTACGCATGCTGGATTGAGTTATATGACGCTTGGCTTGGCTAGGTTAGGATAGGTTTAGCTACGATTGGTTTGACTTTTGTACTATACGCTGCTATTCGGTCGACGTCTGCACTCTGCATTGCTCTACTAGCACCTGCTTGTCTCTGGGAGGCTGTCGATAGTGATCGTGGCACGTTAGGCTGAGTCAGGTTACGTTTGTTTGGGCTATGTTATACTGGGTTTTGCAAGTATGGCCATGTCTTTTGTGCAATACACAGCTATTCGGTGGATTTCTGCACTCTACTGTGCTCTAGTAAATACTGCTTTGCTATGGGGAGGCCAGAAGTATTGGCCTCGACACGTCAGTCTGAGGTATGTTGCGTTCCGTTAGATTAAGTTGGGTTAGGTTTGGATAGGATAGCTTCGGTTTTTGTGCTATAAACTGCTATTCGGTGGGTCCCTCCGCTCTACTGTGCTCTAATATGCTATGCTTGGCTCTGGGTGGCCAGCAGCGGTGGTCTCGGCACGTTAGGTTGTGTTAGGCTACGTTTGGTTAGGTTGTTTGTTTTGGTTATGTATGGATAGCTCTGACATTCTCAGCATAGACTGCTCTTCGGTAGATTTCTCTGCTCTGCTGTGCTCTACTATACTCCGCTCGATTCGGAGGGAGACAGCATTGGTGGTCGCTGCACGGTAGGTTGAGATAGGTTGCGTGTGGTTATTTTACGGTAGGTTAGGTTAGGAGGGGATGGCTGTGACTTTTGTGCTAAACACTGCAACGCTGCGGATTTCTGTGATCTCCTGTGCTCTAGTATATTCTGCCTGGCTCTGCGGAAGCCAGTAATATGTGTCTCGGCTAATTAGGTTGCGCTATGATTCGTTTGGCTTTGTTGCGTTGGCTAAGGTTAGGTAAGTATATCTTCGACTTTTCTGCTATAAACTGCGGTTCTTTTGATTTCTGCGCTCCAGCCTCCTCTAATATGCTCTGCTTGACAACGTGGATGCCAGGCATACTGGTCGCGGCACGTTAGGTTTAGTTAGATTACGTTCGGTTCGGTTCGGTTAGGTAAGCTTAAGTGGTGTTAAGTTAGGGTGTCCTGGACTTTTGTGCTAGACGCAGATATTCCCTCGACTTCTGTGCTCTATTGTGCTCTATCATATTCCGCTTGCCTCTGGGGTCGCCAGCAGTAGTGGCTGCGACACGTCAGATTAAGTTAGGTTATGTTCGGTTAGGTTACGGTTCGCTATGTTAGGAGACGGTACCTTTGACTTTTTTGCTACACACTGCTATTCGGTGCATTTCTGCCCTCTATCGTACGCTAGTATGTTCTAATTGGCATTGTGGATGCCAGCAATTGTGGTCTCGGCAAATTATGTCATATTATGCTACGTTTGATTAGGTTAGGTTAGGCCAGGTTACGCTAGAATATCTTCGTCTTTTGAGATA
>NW_016914351.1:0-34539 GCF_001483705.2 Eufriesea mexicana | reverse complement strand
CTCTGGGGTGTCCAGCAACTGCCGTCTACGCATGCTGGATTGAGTTATATGACGCTTGGCTTGGCTAGGTTAGGATAGGTTTAGCTACGATTGGTTTGACTTTTGTACTATACGCTGCTATTCGGTCGACGTCTGCACTCTGCATTGCTCTACTAGCACCTGCTTGTCTCTGGGGAGGCTATCGATAGTGATCGTGGCACGTTAGGCTGAGTCAGGTTACGTTTGTTTGGGCTATGTTATACTGGGTTTTGCAAGTATGGCCATGTCTTTTGTGCAATACACAGCTATTCGGTGGATTTCTGCACTCTACTGTGCTCTAGTAAATACTGCTTTGCTATGGGGAGGCCAGAAGTATTGGCCTCGACACGTCTGTCTGAGGTATGTTGCGTTCCGTTAGATTAAGTTGGGTTAGGTTTGGATAGGATAGCTTCGGTTTTTGTGCTATAAACTGCTATTCGGTGGGTCCCTCCGCTCTACTGTGCTCTAATATGCTATGCTTGGCTCTGGGTGGCCAGCAGCGGTGGTCTCGGCACGTTAGGTTGTGTTAGGCTACGTTTGGTTAGGTTGTTTGTTTTGGTTATGTATGGATAGCTCTGACATTCTCAGCATAGACTGCTCTTCGGTAGATTTCTCTGCTCTGCTGTGCTCTACTATACTCCGCTCGATTCGGAGGGAGACAGCATTGGTGGTCGCTGCACGGTAGGTTGAGATAGGTTGCGTGTGGTTATTTTACGGTAGGTTAGGTTAGGAGGGGATGGCTGTGACTTTTGTGCTAAACACTGCAACGCTGCGGATTTCTGTGATCTCCTGTGCTCTAGTATATTCTGCCTGGCTCTGCGGAAGCCAGTAATATGTGTCTCGGCTAATTAGGTTGCGCTATGATTCGTTTGACTTTGTTGCGTTGGCTAAGGTTAGGTAAGTATATCTTCGACTTTTCTGCTGTAAACTGCGATTCTTTTGATTTCTGCGCTCCAGCCTCCTCTAATATGCTCTGCTTGACAACGTGGATGCCAGGCATACTGGTCGCGGCACGTTAGGTTTAGTTAGATTACGTTCGGTTCGGTTCGGTTAGGTAAGCTTAAGTGGTGTTAAGTTAGGGTGTCCTGGACTTTTGTGCTAGACGCAGATATTCCCTCGACTTCTGTGCTCTATTGTGCTCTATCATATTCCGCTTGCCTCTGGGGTCGCCAGCAGTAGTGGCTGCGACACGTCAGATTAAGTTAGGTTATGTTCGGTTAGGTTACGGTTCGCTATGTTAGGAGACGGTACCTTTGACTTTTTTGCTACACACTGCTATTCGGTGCATTTCTGCCCTCTATCGTACGCTAGTATGTTCTAATTGGCATTGTGGATGCCAGCAATTGTGGTCTCGGCAAATTATGTCATATTATGCTACGTTTGATTAGGTTAGGTTAGGCCAGGTTACGCTAGAATATCTTCGTCTTTTGAGATATACGCAGCAATGCAGTGGATTCCTCCTATCTACTGCCGCCTAGTACATTCTGCTTGTGAGGGGGGGGGGGGCGAGAAAATGGTGTCTCGGCACGTTAGATTGAGTTCGGCTTCGTTCGGTTATGTCACATTCTGTTAGGTTAGTATAGGGCTGCATGGACTTTCGTGTTATACAACGTCATTCGGTGGACCTCTGCGCTCTACTGTGATCTGCTACGTTCTCCTTGGCCTTGGGGATGCCAGCAATAGTGGTAGCGACACGTTTCGTTGAGTTATGCTACGTTTGGTTATGTTACGTAAGTATTGGTTAGGTACGGATATTTTTCACTTTTCTGCTGCACACTGCCATTCCATGGATCTCTGCGCCCTGCTCTCCTTTAATATGTTCTGCTCTGCTCCGGGGAGGCCAGCAATAATGATCGCCGTATGTTAGGTTCAGTTGATTTACGTTTGGTTGTGTCAAGATTTGTTATGTTAGGATAAGGTAACTTCGACCTTTGTGCTATGCTCTGCGTTTCTATGGATTTCTGTGCTCTACTCTCCGATAATATTTTCTGCTTGGATCTGCGGAGGCAAACATTTGTGGTCGCGGTACGATAGGCTTTGTTAGGCTACGTTTGGCCATGCTGCGGTTTGTTATGTCAGGAGAGTAGAGCTTTAACTATTCTGCAACACACTGCTGTTCGGTGCATTTCTGCAATCTGCCGTGCTCTAGTGTGGTCTACTTGACCCTGGGGAGACCATCAATGGCGGTCTCGGCACGTTATGTTGAATTAGACTACGTTTGGCTATGTTAGTTTAGCTCAGGTATGGAGCGAATATCTTCTGCACATGTGATGTACACTGCAATGCGCCCCATCTCAGCGATCTGCATTTGTCTACTATACTCTGCTTGGCTCTGCGGTGGCCAACAATAGTGGCGTCGCCACGTTAAGGTGCATTACGTTATGTTTGGATATGTTACGTTTGGGTAGGTTATGAGAGGACTGCTATGACTTTTGTGCTGTAAACTGTTATTCGTTGAACTTCTGCGATCAACATTGCTCTAGTATTTCCTGCTAGGCCCTGTGGAGGCACGCATTGGGGGTGGCGGCACTTTATGGCGTGTTATGCTACGTTTCGCTTGGTATATGTTAGTTTGGATTAGGCTTGGGTGGTTTTGACTTTTCTGCTATACGCTGCGATTATATGGATTCCTGTGCTCTACTCTCCTCTCTTACGTTCTGCCTTGCTCTGTGGAGAGTAGCAATAGCGGTTACGGCATGCTAGGATGAGATATGTTACGCTAGGCTACGCTACGTTTGACTCCGTTAGGACAGGAGGGTCCCTACTTTTGTGCTATGCACTGCTATTCGGTGGGTCTCTGCGCACTACTGCACTCTAATACTTTCTGCTCGGCTCTGGGAAGGCCAGCAGTATTGGTCGCGGTATGTTAGGTAGTGATGGGTTACGTTTGGCTATTATACGATTGGTTAGGTTAGGAGAGCATAACTTTTACCTTTGTGCTATACACAGCTATTCGTTTGATTTTTGCGCCCTGCTGCGCTCTAGTATGATCCGCTAGGCGCCGGTGAGACCAGAAATTGAGTCCTCGGCACGACAATTTCAGATCGGGCACTTTCTGTTATATCACGTTTGGTTAGGTTAGGATAGGCTAGCTTTGACTGTCGTGCTATACACTGCTTTCCTGTTGATATCTGTTTTCTACTTGGATCTAAAAATTTTTGCTTGTCTCTGGGGTGGACAGCGATAGTGGTCTCAACGCGTTAGGTTGTGTCATTCTACGTTAGGTTATGTTAGGCTAGGATACGTTCTGTAGCATATCTTTGTCTTTCGTGCTGTACGCTGTCTTTCGTTGGGGTTCTGCGCTCTACTGTGCTGTGCTATATTCTGCTTGGGCCTTGGGAAGACAGCAATAGTGGCCTCGGCACGTCATGCTTAGTTAGGATACGTATGGCTAGGTTTGGTTAGGTCAACTTATGATAGGATAACTTCGACTTTTGAGATGCACAAAGCAATGCTGTGCTTCTCTGTTTTCTACTGTGCTCCAGTTCCTTCGGGTTGACTCTGGGAAGGCGAGCAAATGTGTTGTCGCAGCGTTAGGTTGAGTTAAGTTACGTTCGGATATGCTACTTTGGCCATGAAGGATATGGTAGCTTCGACTATTATGCTGAGCACTACGATTCTATGGACATCTGCGCTGTACTTTACTCTAATATGTTCTGCTTGGCTCTGGAGAAGCCAGCAATACAGGTCTTGACGCTTTAGGTATGGTTATGCTAGTTTATGTCGGGTTAGGTTAGGTTATCCCTAACTGTCGTGCTACACACCGCTATTCCAAGGCCTTATGCACACTACTGAGCTCTAGTGCATTCTGCTTGGCTCTTGGGAGGCCAGCAATGGTGGCCACGGCACGTTAGGCTGCGTTATGTTGCGCTTGGTTATACTACGTTTGAAAAGTGTAGGATAGGAT
This sequence comes from Eufriesea mexicana, assembly GCF_001483705.2. NCBI lineage: Eukaryota > Metazoa > Arthropoda > Insecta > Hymenoptera > Apidae > Eufriesea > Eufriesea mexicana. The sequence continues at coordinate 30,614 of NW_016914351.1, read as the reverse complement.
AACTATGACCTTTGTGCTATACACTGCTATTCGGCTGATTGCTACGCTCTACGTGGCTCCAATATTCTCGGCCCGACTATTGGGTGGCCACTGCTAGCATTCTCGGCCAGCTAGGTTGAGTTAGGTTACGTTTGGTTATGTTATGCTTGTTTGGTTTAGGCTTGTATGGATTTGTCTTTCGTGGTGTAACTGCTATACGGTGGGCTTCTACGCTCTGCTGCGCGATAGTATGTTCTGCTTGTCTCTGGGGAAGCCAGTAATAGTATTCTCGGCACGTCAGGTTGACGTAGGAAACGTTTGGCTAGGTTACGTTAACTCTGTTTAGGTTTGGATGGCTTCGACTTTTCTGCTATACACTGTGATCCTATGGATTTCTTCGCTCTACAATCCACTATTATTATCCGCTTGGCTCTGAGGAAGCCAGCAACCATGGTCCCGGCACGTCCGGTTCAAATATGTTCCATTTGGTTATGTTAAGTCTGGTTAGATTAGGATAGGGGAGATCCGACTTTTGTGCTATACACAGCTATTCGGAAGACTTCGGGGCTCCACGTTGCTCTACTAAGCACCGATCGGCTCTTGGGAGGCCAGAAATTGTGGTCGTGGCACGCTTTGTTGGGTTACGTTACGTTTGGCTATGTTTGGTTGGGCAAAGTTTGGTTAGGGCAGCTTTGACTTTCGTGCTGTACGCTGTTATTAAGTGAAATTTCTGCCCTCTTCATTGCTCTACTATACTCTGCACGTCTCTGGGGAGACCAGCAATAGCGGTCGTGGCACGGTAGGTTGATATATGATACGTTTGGCTGTGTTAATATTTGTTTGGTTAGAGCAGGATAGCTTTAACTTATGTGATGTGCACTGCTATTCTGCGGACTTCTGCGCCCTACTGTGCTGTAATATGTTCTAATTCTCTCTGGGGAGCCCAGCAATAGTTGTCTCGGCGCGTGCGGTTGAAATAGGTTATGTTTGTTTGGATTAGGTTAGGGTATCTTCGAGCTTCTGCTATACACTGCTATTCAATGGACTTCAGAGATCCACTATCCCCTACTACGTGCTCTTTGGCTCCGGAAAGCACAGGAAAAGTGTTCGCAGCACGATAGGTATAGTTAGGTTAGGCTCGGCTATGTTACGATTGGTTAGGTTAGGATAGGATAGCTATGACTTTTGTGTAGTCCTCTGCTATTCAGTGGATTCCTGCGCTCTGCTGTGCACTAATATTTTCCGCTTGGTTCTTGGGAGGCCAGCAGTAATGACCGCGGCACGTTAGGTTTGTGAACGTTACGTTTGGCTAGGTTAGGCTACGTTACGTACGGTAAGGAAAGCTTTGACTTTCGTGATACACACTGTAATTTCGTGGACTTCGCGCTCTACTGTGCTTTACTATATTCTGCTTGGCCTCGTGTATGCCAGCAATAGTGGTCGCGGCAAGTTGCGTTCATCTTGGCTACGTTTTGATAGGTGATATTTGCTTGCTTTTGGTTCGGGCAGCTTCTACCCTTCGGCTATACACTGCGATTCTACGGATGTCTGTGCACTACTCTTCTCTACCACGATCTGTTCGGCTGCGGGGAGCCCAGAAATGGTGATCGCGGCACGTTATGTTGAGTTAGACTACGTTTGGTTATGTTACGTTTGTTTGTGTTAGGTTCGGGTAGCCGTGACACTTCTGCTATACACTGCGATCCTATGAAAATCTGAATCCCGCTATCCCGTACTCTGTTCTGCTCGGCTCCGAGAGGGCAGCAATAGTGGTCGCAGCACGTAGATATAATTAGGTTAGGTTCGGCTATGTTACGATTCACTTGGTTGTTATAAGATAGCTTTGACTTATGTGAAATACTCTGATATCCGATCGATTTCGGCGTTCTTCTGCGCACTGATGTTTTCTGCTTGTCTCTAGGGAGGTCAGCATTAGTGGCCTCGGCACGTTAGGAAGAATTGAGTTTCGTTTGGTTGCGTTGCGTCTGGTTACGTTAGTACAGGATAGCTTTGGCTTTTGTTCTGTACACTGCTATTCGATGGATTTCTGCGCCCTACAGTGCTCTAGTGAGTTTTGTTTGACTCTGGGGAGGCGAGAAATTTTGGTCTCTGCTCGTTAAGTTTAGTTAGCCCACGTTTGGCTGGGTCAGGTTAGGTAAGGTAGGTAAGGATATATCTGACCTTCGTGCTATGCTCTGCTATTTGGTGGCTGTCTGCGCTGTACTGCGCTCCACTTTAATCCGCTTTCCCTGCGGAAGCCAGCAATAATGGTCTCGGCGTGATACGCTGAGTTTGGCTAAGTCAGGTTAGAACATGTAGGTATGGGTTAGGTATGGGTATCATTCACTTTTCCGCTGTGCGCCGCGATTATATGGATTTCTGCGCTCTCCTCTCCTCTGGTATGTTCTGCTTGGCTGTGGGATGGCCAGTAATGTTGGTCTAGGCACGTTAGGATGTGTTAGGTTGCGTTTGGTTAAGTTACGTTTGGTTAGGTTAGGATAGGGTATATATCACTTTTGTGCTATATACTGCTGTTTAGTGGCTTTCTTCGCCCTCCTGTGTTATACTATGCTCTTCTCGACCCTGCGGCGGCCAGCAATAGTGGTTTTGTCACGATAGGTTGTGTTAGGCTACGTTTTGTGGTATTATGGTTGGTTAGTTTACGATAGGATAGCCATGGCTCTTGTGATATACGCTGCTATTTGGACGATTTCAGCATTCTACATTGCTCCGCTATTCTATGGTTAGCTCTCGTGAGGACAGCAATAGCGGCCGTGGCACGCCTGTCTGTGCTATGTTACATCCGCTTATGTTACGTTTCCAAAAGTTAGGATGAGATCGCATTAACTATTGCGCTGTACACAGCTATTAGGTGGGTTTCTGCGCTCTACTGTGCTATAATATGCTGTGCTTGGCGCTGAGCATGCCTGCATTGGTGGTCTCGTCACGTTACGTTGAGTCATGTTGCGTACGGCTACGTTATATTTGGTTATGTTAGGACAGGGTTGCTTTGACCTTCGCCCTGGGCACTGTCATTCGATTGACTTCTGTGCTCTACATTGCTCCACTGAACTCTGCTCGGCTGTCAGGATGCCAGAAGTAGTGGTCGCCGCGAGTTTCTTTGGATCAGATTACGATCAGTTAGGTCAAGTTACGTTGATTTGTGCTAGGATAGCTTCGACTCTTGTGATGCAAACTGCTATTGCTTGTACTCCTGCCATTATGTGTGCGCTATAACACACTGGTTGCCTCTGTGGACGCCAGGAACAGTGATCTCGGCACGTAAGGTTGGGTTACGTTACGTTTCGTTAGGTTACGTTTGCTAAGGTTTAGTTACGATAGCTTTGACTTTTGTGCTATACACTGCTATTCGGAAGCTTCCAGCGTTCTTCATTTCTCTGCTATACCCTGCTCAGCTCTCGTTAGCTCAGCAATACCTGTCGTGGCACGTGAGTTTGGGTTACGTTACGTCTGCTTATGATACGTTTAGATAGGTTAGGGGAGGGTTGATCAGACATTTCTGCTATACACTCCCATTCGGTGGATTTCTGCCCACTACTGTGACCTACCATGCTCTGCTTTGCTCTGGCGAGGCCAGAAATAGCGGCCGCGGCGCGTTAGCATGTGTTACGTTACGTTTGGTTAGGTTCGGCTTGTTTGGGTTAGGTTATGATATCTTTGACTCCTGTTCCCTGCACTATAATGCGGTGGCCTTCTAAGCTCTACTGTGCTCCGGTATGTCCGTCTGGCACTGGGGAAGCCATCAATGGTGGCCTAGGCATATGTTAGGTTAGATTATGTTGTGCGTGGTTATGTTACGCTTGGTTAGGTTAGGATAGGGTAACATCGAGTTTTGCTCTACAAGTTGCTATGCGGGGCACTTCGGCGATCTACATTGCTCCACTATGCTCTGCGCGACTCCGGGGAGGCCAGCAATAGTGGTCGTGGCACGAAAGGATGAGTTATATTACGCTTGGTCAGGTTAGGTTTGATTAAGGTAAGGGAGGATGGCTTTGACTTTTGTGCCATACACTGCTATTCGGTGGATGTCTGAGCTCTACTGTGCTCCAATATGCTCTGCTTCCCTCTGAGGAGGCCAGCAATAGTGCTCTCGGCACGTTAGGTTTATTTATGCTACGTTTGGTTAGGTCTTGTTCGTTTGGGTTAGGTTCCCATAGCTCTGACTTTCGTGGTGTGCACGGCTATTCTGTTGGTTTCAGAGATGTACTGTGCTCTACTATACTCTGCTCGACTCTGGGGAGGCCAGCAATAGTGTTCGCTGCACGTTAGGTTGAGTTAGGTTACGCTTGTCTTGGATAGGTTAGGATAATTTTGGTTAGGATACCAATGACTTATGCACTATACACTGCTGTTCGAGCATCACCTGTGCTCGGCATTGCATTAATATCATCTGCTTCCATCAGGGGAGCACAGCAATTGTGGTTGCGGCACGCAAGTTTGATTTAGATTACGTTTGTCTAAGTTAGGTTACCGTGTGTTATGTTAGGATAACTTTGGCCTTTGCGACAACACTCATATTTTATGGACGTCTGTCCCCCACTTTTCCCTATTATACGCTGCTTGCCTCCAGGGGCGCCAGCAATAGCGATCGTTATTGCTTTGCGTAACATAACTCAATCCAAGGTGCGGGACCACGGTTACTGGCATAGCCAGGTCCAAGCAGAATATAGTAGGGCAAAGCAGAACGCAGAAATTCACCGAATAGATGTGCATAACACAAAATTCGGATCTATCCATGCAGAACTTAGCCTAACCTACCCTAACCAAGCGATCACGACCTAATGTGCCGAAACCTCTATTGCTGGCCTCCCCAGAGCTAAGCGGAAAATATTAGAGCACAGCTGTGCGCCGAGATCCACTCTATGGCAGGGTGTAGCACAAAATCCCTAGCTGTCCTATCCTAACCTAAGCAAACGTAACAAAGCCAAACGTAACATCGCTAAACCTAACGTGCCGAGGACACTGTTGTTGGCCTTGACAGGGCCAAGCAGATTATAGTAGAGCGCGATAGAGCTCAGAAATCCACCGCGTAGTAGTGTATAGCACGAAAGTCACAGCCATTCTCACCAAACCTGACATAACCTAACCAAGCCTAGCGTAACATATTGCAAACTATCGAGCCGAGAACACTAATTCTGGCCTCACCATATTCAAGCAGGGAATATTAGAGCACAGTAGATCGCAGAAATCCACCGAATGGCAGTGTGTAACACAAAAGTCAATGCCATCCTACCCTAACCTAACCTAGCGTAATGTAATCAAATGCAACAGAACGCAATCTATCATGCCGAGAACGCTATTGTTGGCCACCCCAGAGACAATGAGAACATACTGGAGCAAAGTAAAGCCCAGAAATCCACCGAATAGCAGTATACTTCCCAAAAGTCGGGGCAAACCTATCCTAACGTATCCAATCGTCAAATAACCAAGCGTAACAAAACGTAACCCAACGTTCTGAGACCGCTGTTGTTGGACTTCGCAGGGCTAAGCAGAATAGAGTAGAGCGCAATACAGCTCAGAAGTCCACCGCATAACAGTGGATAGGACGAATGTCGCAGCCACCCTCACCGAACATATTGTAACCTAACATAACCAAGCGTAACATAACTCAACCTGACGTGCCGAGTCCATTACTGCTGCCCTTCCCAGAGCAATGCAGAACATGCAGGACCAGAATAGAGCGCAGAAACCCTTCGAAAGCTGTGTATATGACGACAGTCATGGCCACCCCAACCGATGTCAGCATAACCTATCCTAACCAAACGTAACCTAACTAAAACTATCGTGCCGAGACCAACCTTGCTGACGACCCCAGAGCCAAGCAGAGAATTCTAGAGCATTGTAGAGTGCAGAAATCCAGGGAAAAGAAATGTATGACGCGAAAGTCTAAGCTATCCTTTCCTAACCCAACCAAGCGCAACATAACCAAACTTAGTATAATTATATCCAACGTGGCGAGGACGATATTGCTCTCCACCCCAGGTCCGAGCAGAATGCACTAGTGCCCAGTAGAGCGCAGAAAGCCACCAAATTGCAGTGTACTGCACAAAAGTCAGAAACATCGTAACATAACCAACCCTAACCCAACCGATTCTAACGTAGATTGACTGAACCTGAAGTGCCGCGAATTATATTGCTGGTCTTCCCAGAGTGGAGCAGAGTGTAGTGGAGCACGGTAGAACGCGGCAATCCACCGCATTGCAGTGTCCAGCACAAACGTGTAAGAAATTCTAACTCAACCTGTCCTAACCTAACCTAACGAAACGTAGACAAACTAAACTTGACCTGCCGTGTCCACTATTGATGGCCTACTCATCGCCATGCAGAACAGATTAGAGGTGAGTAGAGCGCAAAAATTCATAGAGTCGCAGTGCATAGCACAATAGTCAAAGTTACCATCTGCGAACATAACAGTACGTAACATAAACGAACGTAGAATAACTCAACCTAACGTGCCGAGACCACCATTGCTGGCCCCCCAGAGCCAAGCAGAAGAAGTTAGAGCTTAGTATAGCGCAGAAATCAACGGTATAGCGTGCGCAGCGCGAAAGTCAAAGCTATCACATCAAAGAATAAACAATTGTAATATAGCCAAACGTAGCCTAAGACAACATTACGTGTCACAGCCACTATTGCTAGAATCGCCATTGTCGAGCAGAGTATAGTAGAGCAACGTAGAGCGCAGAGACCCACAGAATAGCTGTGTGTAGCACAATGGTCAAGACAAACATGCACTAACTTAACAAAGCGTAGAGTAAGCGAACGTCACATGATTAAACCAGATGTGCCGAGACCAACATTGCTGCCCTCCGGAGGCCAGAACACCACATAGTAGAGGCGAGTCGTACCACGGAACTCTATATAATCTTAGTGTATAGCACAGAAGTCAAAGGTATCCTTTCCTAACCTTACCAAACGTAATATAACAATACGTAGACTATCACAACCTAACGGGACGAGACCACCAATGCTGGCCTCCCCAGAGTGGAGCTAAATATAAAAGTGCAAAGTAGAGAGTAGAAATGCACAATGTGAACAGCACAAGCGTTAAAGCCATCCTAATCGAACATAGCATACCCTACCGAAACCAAGCGTAACATAACTCAATCAAACGTGGCGCCACCACTACTGCTGGCTTCCCGTAAGAGAAGCAGAACACATTAGAGCATAGTGGAGCGCAGAAATCGACTGTATATCAGTGTATAGCCCAAAAATCAAAGCTATCATATTCCAACCTGACCAAACGTAACGTAACCAAACGTGATACAACTCAGCCTAGTGTGACGAAACAACTAATGCTACCCCCGCCATAGCCAAGTGGAACATGTTAGAGGGGAGAAAAGAGCAGAAATCCGTTGAATCGCACTGCATAGCTCAATAGTCGTAGCCCCCTACCCGAACATAGCCATACGTAACATAAGGGAATGTAAATTGACTCAAACTTACGTGCCGTGGCCACTATGGGTAGCCACCCCAGAGCCAAGCAGAATATACTACAGCAAAGTAGAGCGCAGAAATTCACCGAACAGCAGTTTATAGCACAAAAGTCAAAGCCATCCTGAACGAACCTAACCTAACGCCACACAACAAAACGTAATCAAGCCCAACATACCGTACCACGATCGCAATTGCTGGCCTGCCAAGTGTCGAGCAGGATATAGTAGACCAACGTGGAGCACAGAAATCCACCGAATGGCAGTGCATAGCACAAAAGTGGAAGATTCCCTATCCTAACGTAACCAAATGTAACATAACCGGACGTAACAGAACCACAGGCATAATCTAAAACAGCCTAACGCGCCACGGAAGCAGCTTCTGGCCTCGCCAGAACAAAGCGGAGAATATCAGATTACAGTAGAGCGTATGAATCCACCGAAGAACAGTGTATAGCACAAAAGTCTAAGCTATCCTGTCCGAACATAGCCAAACGTAACATAACCATGCGCAATCAATCACAAACTAACGCGCCGAGGCCACTGCTTCTGGCGTCCCCGTAACCAGCCGGAACGTACTAGAACACAAGGGCTCAGATCTCCACCGGAAAGCAGTGTATGCCAAGTAAGTCAAAGCTCTCAATGCCAAACCCAGACTAACATATCCTAACTAAACGTAGCCTCACTAAAACTAACGTGACGAGACCGCCGTCCTTGACCTCCCCCCCCTCCCTCAGAGCAAAGCAGAGCATATTAGATTACAGTAGAGAGCAGACATCCACCGAATATCTGTGTATAGCACAATGGTCAAAGCTATCCTATCCTAACCTAACCAAGCGTAGCATAAGCAAACGTAGCCTAATTGAACATAACGAGACGAGACTACTATTTCTGGCCTCCCCAGAGTCAAGCAGAGCATATCAGAGCACAGCAGAGCGCAGGAACCCACCGAATACCAGTGTGCAGCTCACAAGTTGAAGACAACCTTTCCAACCCTGACATATCATAACATAACCAAACAGAACCTAACAGAACCTAACGTGCCGAGACATCCCTTGCGGCCCACCACAGAGCCAAGCAGAAGATATTGGAGCCGAATAGGGCGCAGAGACGCATAGAATCGCAGCGCATAGCACAATGGTCGTACCTACCCTATCCAACATGTCCATACCTAACATAATGGTTCGTAGCTTAACTCAACCTAACGTGCTGAAACCACTATTGCTTGTCTCCCAGAACCACGCAGAGTTTACTACAACGGAGTAGAGCGAAATAATACACAGCAATGCTGTGAATAGCACAAAGTGGAAGGTATTCTAACCGAGCGTGCCCTAACCTGACATAACCGAACGTTGCATAACTGAACCTATCGTGCAGCGACTACAATTGCTGGCCTCCTCAGAGCCACGCCCATCGCAATAGGTGTGAGCGGAGCGCAGATATCAATGGCATACAGTGTATAGCAGAGAAGTCAAAGCTACACTACCCTAACCCAAACTAGCCAATACCATCCGAACGTAACATAACTCAACATAAAGTGACGCGATAGATATTGCTGGCGTCTACAGCGACATGCAAAACATGCTAAAGGAGAGCAGAGCATAGAAATCCATAGATTAGCAGTGTATAGCTGAAAAGTCAAAGCAATCCTATCCTATCCCAAACTAAACTAATATAGCCAAGCGCAATCTAGCTCAAGTTAACGAGCCGCGACCACTAATACTGGCCTGCCAATAGACTAACAAAACATACTAGAGAGGAGCGCGGCGCAGAAGCTCACAGACTAGCAGTGTATAGCGGAATTGCCGAAGATATCCCCATCCACCCTAACTAACCAAACTTAATCGAACGCAACACAACTCGACATATCGTGCTGAAGCCAATGTTGCTGCCTTCCCCGGGGCGAAGCAGAATGTGCTAGAGCAACGCAGAGCGCAGAAATCTACATAATAGCAGCGTATATCGCAAAGGACAAAGCCATCCTCAGCGAACATATCCTAACCTAGCGTAACCGAACGTAGCGTAACTAAACCTAACGTAACACGTCCACTATTGATGGCATCCCCAGAGCCAAGCAGAACATATTAGAGGACAGCAGAGTGCGGGAATCCATAGAAAACCAGTGTACCTTAGAAAGGTCAAAGTCATCCTAACTTAACCCAAACCAACCTAACCTAACCGTAGGAAACGTAACTCAGCGTAACGCGCCGCGACCGCTATTGCCGGCGTTCCCAGAGGCATTCTGAATACGATGGAGAACAGTAGAGCCCAGAAATCCGTAGAAAAGCAGTGTATAGCGCAGGAGACGTATCTATGCTAAACTAACGCGACCGAATGTAACCTAACACAACCTTATGTGCAGCGACCACCATTTCTCGTTTTCCCAGAGCAGAGCAGAATATACTAGAGCAACGTGGAGTGTAGAAATCAACAGAAGAGCAGTGTATAGCACAAAAGTCAAGGCTACATCAACCAAACCTCTTCCGACATGACCTAACCGAACGCAAAATATCTCAAAATAATGTGCTGCGGCATCTATTGCTGTCGTCCATCGGGACAGGCGGAATGTGAAAGAGCAGTGTAGAGCGCAGAAATCAATATGATTCCAATGTGAAGGACAAAAGTCGAAACTATCCTAACCTAGCCCGCACTAACATAACATATCGGAACGGTATCTAACGCAACATAACGTGAAGCGTCCATAGTTTCTGGCCTCCCCGGAGCGAAGCAGAACGTATTAGGTGAGAGCAGAGCGCAGAAATCATTAGCATAGTAGGGTACAGCACAAAAGACGCAGGAAAGCTAACCAAACCCAACGCAACTTAGCCTAACCAAACGTAACATAACACAACCTAACGTAACACGACTACCATTGATGGCCTCCCCAGAGGCAAGCAATGTATAGTAGGGCAATGAAGATGGCAGAAATTGCACCGAATAACAGCGTACAGCACGAAAGCCGAAGCTGCCCTAGCCAAACGTAGCCTAACATAATATAACCGAACGTAACCTAACTCAAATGAACATGCCACGACCGCAGCTGCTGTCCACCCAAGTGCCGAGGGGTGCTTAGTAGAGTGTCATAGAGCGCGGAAATCCACCGAATAGCAGTGTTCAGCACAAAAGTGAGAGCTTTCCTATCCTAATCTAACCACACGTAACATAGCCGAAGGTAACATGGCTGAACCTGACGTGCCGAGACCACCATCACTGGCTTCCACAGAGCGATGCAGAACGTACTATAGCACAGTAGGTGGCAGAAGTCCACCTAACATATGTGTATATCACAAAAGTCATTTCTACCCTGTCTTAACATAGCCAAACGTGGCATAACCGTACGTAACCTTCGTAAACCCAATGTGCCGAGATCATTTTTGCTGGCCTCAACATAGCCACGCAGAACATACTATAGGAGGGTAGAGCGCTGAATTCCATAGAGTCTGAGTGAATGGCAGAAAAGCCAAATATATCCAAACCTGGCTCAAGCAAACATATCCTAACCGAACGTTACCAAACTCAAACCAACGTGACTCGGCCGCCATTTCTGGCATCTCCAGAGCAAAGCAGACCACATTAGAGCACAGTAGATCACAGAAACACACCGACAATCAGTGTATAGCACAAGACTGGAAGCTATCCCATCCTAACCTTAACTAAGGTAGCGTAGCCATCCGCATCTTAAGACATCCTTACGTGCTGGTACCACTATTGCTGCCATGCACAGAGCCAAGCAGAATACACTAGAGCAGTGTAGAGCGCAGAAGTCCACCGAGTAGTAGTGCATATCGCAATGGGCAAAGCTATTCTACCCAAACCTAATCAATCGTAGCATAGCCAAGCGTAGCCTAAACCTATCTTGTCGTGGCCACTGCTACTGGCCACCCTATCCTATGTTAAGACATGATAGCCTTGACTTCTTCGACACACTGCTATTAGGAGCATTGCTGCGCTGTACTATGCGCTAGGGTTTTCTGCTTGGATCTGGGGAAGCCAGCCGTTGTGGTCTCGGCTCCTTATGAAGAAAATGGCTACGTTAGGATAGGATGAGTGCGGTCAGTCTATTTCTGGATATCTACGACTTTTGTGCTATACGCTGCAATGTGGTGGATTTCTGCGCTCCAATGTGCTCTACTACTTTCGTTTGGCCCCGGCGAGGCCAGCAATGGTGGTCTCAGCGCGCTAGGCAGAGTGCAGTTACGTGTGGTTTGGCTTGGTTGTGTTACGCTCGTCTAAGGTAGCATTGTCTTTCCCGCTGGACAGTGTTATTCGACGTATTTCCGCGCTCCACCTTGATGTACTACATTGTGCTTGGCCCTGGGATGCCAGCAATAGTGATCCCGCCACGTTAGGCTGAGCTGTGCAACGTTCGGTTACGATATGTTTGGTTAGCTTAGGATGGTGTAGCTACGATTTTTGTGCTACGCACTGCTGTTAAGTGGATTTATGCGCTCCACTGTGCTGTAATATTTTCTACTTGGCACTAGGGAGCACAGCAATAGTTATCTAGGCACGTTAGTTTGAGATACGTTACGTTCTGTTAGGTTAGGTTATGTTTCGTTCGATCAGGGTAGCTTTGCCTTTTTGAGCTATTCACTGCAGTGCGGTCGATTTCCTGCGCCCAACTGTGCTCTAATATATTCTGCTTGGCTCTGGGGAGGACAGCAGTAGGGGTCTGTGCATGTTAGGCTGAGATCCGTTACGCTTGGTTAGGTCAGGTTAGGCTTAGTTAGGTTATGGCAGCTTTGACTTTCGTGCTCCACACTGTTATGAGGCGGTTTTCTGGGCTCTATTGCGCTCTAGTATATTCTGCTTGGCCCTGGGTAGGCCAGCAATAGTGGTCGCGGCATCATGTGATGAGATAGGCTATGTTCGGGTAGGTTATGTTGGTTTGGGTTAGGTTCGGATGGCTTTGACCTACCGCTGTACACTGCGATTATGTGGACTTTTGCGCTCTACTCTCGTCTAACATGTTCTGCTCGGCTATGGGGAGGGCATCAATCGTAGTCGCGGGGCGTTTGGTTCAGTTATATTACGCTCAGGTATCCTACGGTCTGTTACGTTAGGATACGGTAGCTTTGACTTTTTTGCTACGCACTGTTCATCGAAGCATTTATGCATTCTACTGTTCTCTAATATCGTCTGATTTGCTCTGGGGGACCAGCAATTTTGGCCTCGGGGTGTTAGGTTGAGTTATGCTACGTTTTGCCATGTTACGTTGGTACGGGTTAGCTGTGGTTATCTTTGACTTTTCTGCTGTATACTGCGATTCTATGGATTTCCGTGCTCTACTATCCTATAGAATGTTCTAGTCGGCTGTGTGGAGGCCAGTAATAGTGGTCGCGGCCCGTTAGATTAAGTTAGGGAACGTTTGGTTGTGTTAAGATTGGATAGGTTGGGACCGGATAGCATCACCTTTTGTGCTGTACACTGCAATGCAGAGGATTCCTGCTTTCTACTGTACCCCAGCATAATCTGCGAGGCTCTGGCCATGGCTGAAATGGTGCACGCGGCACGTTATATAGAGTTGCGCAACGTTTGGTTTGGTTACGTTAGTTTGGGTTGGGTCCGGGTACCTTCGACTTTTCAGCTGTAGACTGTGATTCCAAGGATTTCTGAGCACTACTCTCCTCCGCTACGTTGTGTTCGGCTCCAGGGAGCCCAGCGACAGTGATCGCGCAAGTTTGGTGGAGTTAGGTTGCGCTTGGTTATATTACGATGGGTTGGCTTAGGGGATGATAGCCTTGCCTATTGTGCTGTATACTGCCATTCGGCGGACTTCTGTGCTCTGCTGTCCTCGAGTATATTCTGCTGGGCTGTGGGGAGGCAAGCGATAGTGGTTGCGGCACGTTAGGTTGAGTTGGGCTACGTTTGGTTATTCTACGTAAGTCTGGGTTAGGTTCTGATAGCTTCGACTTGCGAGGTGCGCACTGCCGCTTGGTGTGTTTCTGAACGCTACTGTGCTCTAATATGCCCTGCTTGGCTCTGGGAAGGCCAGAAATAGTGGTCTCTTCTCTTCAGGATGAGTTAGTGTACTTTTGGCTACGATACATGATGCAGGTTAGGAAAGGATAGCTTTGACTTTTGTGCTATACACGGAAATGCGGTTGATTCCTGCGCTCTACTGTGACCTTATGTGTTCTGCTTCGCTCTCGGGATGCCAACAATAGTGGTCGTGGCACGTATGTTGAGTTATGTTTCGTTTGGTTCAGTTAGGGTAGGTTATGTTTTGTTAGGCAGGACTTGACGCTTGTTCCATACACTGCCACTCGGTTGTTTTCAGCGTCCTACATTGCTCTGCTATACTCGGCCTGGCTCTCGTGAGGCCAGAAATATTTGTCGTGGCACCACAATTTTGGTTACGATACGTTTGGCTATGTTGCGGTTGGACAAGTTAGTAGATTGTAGCTTCGACTTTTGTGCTATACACACACATTCGATGGATTTCTCCGCTATACTGTGCTCTATTATGCTTTGCCTTGCACAGGGCAGGCCAAGAATGGCGGCTGCGGCATGTTAGGTTGTGTTAGTTTACTTAAGGCTAGTTTATGTTAGCATGGGTGAGGCATAGATGGCTTTGATTTTTCCGCTATACATTGCTATTCTATGGATTTCTGCGACCTACTCACTTCTAATATTTTCTGCATGGCCCTGGGGTGTCCAGCAATTGCGGGCGTGGCACGCTGTGTTGTTTTATATTATGCTTGATTATGTTAGACTTGGCTAGCTTGGTATGGGACTGCTTTGACATTTGTGCTGTATACCGCTATTCGTTGGGTTCCTGCGCCCTACTCTTATCTTATATTTCCAGCTTTGCTCGAGGAGGGGGGGGGGGGCAGAAATACTGTCCGAGGTACGTTAGTTTGTGTTAGGTTGCGTTTGGTTATGTCACGTTTGGATAGGTTAGGATAGGGTATCATTGACTTTTGTGCTTTACGCGACTGTTCGGTGGATTTCTCTGCTCTTTGTTCTCGACTATACCCTACTCGAATCTGGGGGGCCAGTAACGGCGGTTGTGGCACGGTAGGTTTAATCTGGTTATGCTTCGTTAGGTTAGGTTAGGCTAGGTTTGGTCAGGGTGGCTTTGTCTTTTGCGCTGTACACTGCTGTTCGATGAATTTGTGCGCATCACTGTGCTCTAGTATATTCAGCTCGACCCTGGGGAGGGCAGCAAAGCGGTCTCGGCACGTTAGATTGAGCAGAATTACGTACGGTTATACTTTGTTTGGTCAGGTTCGGATAGGACAGCCTTGACTTTTCTGCCGTACGCCGGCATCCGGCGGATTTCTACGCTCAACGTTGCTCAAATATTCTCTGATTGGCTCTGGGGAGGCCAATAATTTTTGCCTCAGCACCTTTTGTTGAGTTGGTCTACGTTTGCCTAGGTTAGGTTAGGACATGTAGTGTTAGGATAACTTCCACTTTTGTGCTACACACGGCAATGCGGTGGATAACAGCGCTCTACTGTGCTCTGGTATATTATGCTTGGCTTCTTATTGTCAAGCAATAGTGATCTCGGCACGTTATGTTCGGTTAAAATATTTTCGCTTGTGTTTCGTTCGTATATGTTAGGATAGGGTAACTTCGACTATTGTGCTATGCACTGCGACTCCGTGGATTTCTGCGGTCTACTCTCCTTTAATATGTCCCACTTGGCTCTGGGGAGGCCAGAAAGTGTGGTCGCGGCTCGTTCTGCTTGGTTAGGCTACGTTCCGGTAGGTTAGGTAGTGCAGGTTTGGTTAGGATATCTTAGGCTTTTGTTGAAATCACAGCTGCTTGATGGCCTTCTGCGCTCTACTGTGCTCTGATATGCTCTGCTTGGCGCTGGGGAGGCCAGCAATAGTGGTCGTGTCACGTTTGGTTGGGATACGTTACGTTTGGCTAGGTTACGTCGTGCCATGTCAAGTTAGGATGTCTTTGCCTTTTGAGCTTTGCACATCAGTGCGGCGGGATTCTGCGCTCTGTTGTGCTGTAGAATATTCTGCTTTGCTCTGTGGAGGCTAGCAATAGTGGTGTAGGCACGATAGGTTGTGTTAAGTTACGTTTGGATATATTGCGTTTGGTTATGTTAGTATACGGTTGCCTCGAGTTTTATACTATGCACTGCGACTGTGTGTACCTCTGCGCTTTACCCTCCCCTAATGTGTTCTGCTTTGTTCCGAGGAGGACAGCAATAGTGTTATCGGCACTTTAGAATTGTTTGGTTACGTCTGGTCAAGTTACGTTTGGATAGGTTAGTATAGGATAGCCATGAGCTTTGTGCTGTACACTGCTATTCGGTGGATTTCTGCGCATTGCTGTGCGCTAATATGCTCTGCTTGGCTCAGGGAAGCCCAGCAATAGTGGCCGCGGCACGTTATCTTAGGCTATGTTGCGTTTGGTTATGATACAGTTTTTTGTGCTTGTTGTGTTAGGAAACGGTGTCCTATCCATCGCGCTATACACTTCTACTCGGTGTATTTCTGCGTTCTACTGTGCTCTAATGTTTTCTGCTATGCCATGTGTGTACAGTTATAATGGTATAGGCACGTTAGGTTGAGTTATGTTACGGTTGGTTATGTCATGTTTGGATCGGTTACGCAAGTGTTGCTGCGACTTTTGTGCTATACACGGTTATTCGACGGATTTCTGCGCTCTACTGGGCTGTACTACAGCCTGCTAGTCTCTGGGGAGGTCAGCTATGGTGCTCGCTGCACAATAGGTTTTGCTACGCTAGGTTTGGCAATGTTACGATTGGTTAGGTTAGGATAGGTATGCTTCGACTCTTATGCTACAGACCGCAATTCGGTGGACTTAAGCGCTGTACATTGCTCTACTATACTCTGCTCGACTCTGGGCGAACAGCAATATCTGTTGTGGCACGATATGAAGAATTGGGTTACGTTTGATTGCGTTACGTTTTGGCCATGTTAGGGTAGTGTTGCTTTGTCTTTTGTGCTACGCACTGCTACTCGGTGGATGTTTGCGATCTACAGTGTTCGAACGTAATCTGCTCTGCCCTGGGGGTGCCAGTAGTAGCTTTCTCTGCTCGTTAGCCTGAACCAGGCTGCGTTTTGTTAGATTACGTCTACTTGAGTTAAGTATGAGTAGCTCTGATATTCGTGGTATACACTGCTATCCGCTGGAGTCCTGCGCTCCGCTGTGCTCTAGTATAATCTGCTCGAACCTGGGAAGGGCGGCAATAGCGGTCCCGGCACGGTAGGTTTAGCGCGATTACGTATGGTTATGCTACGTTCGGCTATGTTAGGATAGGACAACATTGACTTTTGTGCCCTACACCGCCATCCGGTGGATTTCTACGCTTTACATTGCTCTAATGCTTCCTGGTTGGCTCTGGGGAGGCCAGCAATAGTGGTCTCGGCACGCTAGGTTAAGTTCAGTTACGTTTGATTACGTTACGTTTGGATAGGTGAGGATACGGTAGAGATGACTTTTGTGCTTTAGACTGCGTTTCGGCGGATTTTTACGATCTACATTGTTCAACTGTACCCCACTTAACTCTGGAGAGGCTAGTAATAGTCGTTCCGGCACGTTAGGTTTAGTTAGGTTACGTTCCGTTAGGTGAGGTTCGGAAGTTTCTGTTTGAATTTCACCGCCGTTTGCGCTATACACTGCTTTTTGGTGGATTTCTGTACCCTACATGGCTCTCCTATACTCTGCTTGAGCCTGGGGAGGCGAGCATTGGTGGTCCAGGCGCGTCAAGCTGCGTAAGGTTACGTTGGGTTAGGCTATGTTAGGTTAAGTTTGGTAAGAGTACACTTTACTATCGTACTGTACATTGTTATTCCGTGGGATGCTGTGATCTACAGTGCTCAACTATATTCCGCTTTGCATAGGATAAACCAGCAGCAGTGGTTGCGGCACGCTCTGTTGTGTTACGCAACGTTTAGTTTGGTTAGATTTGGACAGGTTACGTTACGGTATATTCTACTTATCTGCTACTCACTGGAGTGCGGTGGATTTCTGCACACAGATGTGCTCTTGTATATACTGCTTGTCTGTGTGGATGTCAGCAATAGTGGTCTCGGCACGTTAGGTTGTTCTATGCCACGCTTGGTTATGTCCCGTTGGGTGAAGTTAGGATTGGATCGCCCTGTGTCTGTGATATAAACTGCTATCCTCGGATTTCTGCGCTCTACTGTCCTCTAATATGTTCTGCTCGACACCGCAGGGGCCAGTAATAGTGGTGCCAGCAGGTTAGGTTGAGCTGTGCTACGTTCGGTTATGTTACGCTTGGGAGGTTAGGATAGAATAGTTCTGGACTTTGTGCTATACACCCCTATCCAAGGATTTCTGCGCCCTACTTTGTTCTAATATTTTCTGCTTGGACATGTGGAGGCCAGCAAAGGTAATATCGGCACGTTAGGTTGAGATATGTTAAGTTTGGCTGGTTTAGGTTGGCCTATGCACGGTATGGGTAGCTTCGACTATAGCGTCATACACCGTTTTTCGGTGGACTTCTGCAGTCGACTGCGATATACTACATTCTGCTTCGCCCTTGGGAGGCCAGGAATAGTGGCCGCGACACGTTTTGTTGAGGTAGGCTTAGTTTGACTATGCTAAGGTTGTATATATTAGGATAGAGTAGCTTTGACTTTTGTGCTATACACTGCCATTCGGCGGACTTCTGCGACGTACTGTTTTGTAATATTCTCAGTTTGGCACTGTGGAGGCCCGCGATAGTGATCTCGGCACGTTAGGTTGAGATATGCTACGATCGGTTAGGATAGATTATGTCAACCTCGGTTCGGTTGTCATCGACTTTCGTCCTATTCACTGCAATGCGGAGGATTTCTGCGAACTAATGTGCTCTAGTACGCTATACACGTCTTTGAGGTTGTCAGCAGTAGTTGTCTCTTCATGTTAGGTTGAGTTATACTACGCTTGGAATTGTTATATTTGGCTGCGTTGGGATTGGCTACTTTGACCATCTCTCTGTACACAGATTTTCGGGGGATTTCTGTGATGTACAGTTTCCTACTATTTTCTGCTAAGCTGTGGGGATGCCACCAGTGGCAGTTTCGTCATGTTAGGTTGAGTTAGGCTACGTTTGGATATGTCACGTTTGGCTAGGTAAGGATAGTCTTCTTTGACTTTCGTGCTGTACACTGCTTTTCGTTGGATATCTTTGATCTACATATCTGTAACATATTCTGCTTGTCACCGCGGATGCCAGCTGCAGTGGTCACGGCACGTTATGTTGAGTCATTCTACGTTTGGTTCGGTTAGGTTAGGACAGGTTGGGTTAGGGTACCACCGACATTTGTGCTATACACCGCTATTCGATGGATTTCTGCGCTCTACATTGCTCTACTATTCTCTGCACGACACTGGGAGGCGAGCGACATTGGTCGTGTCTCGTCAGGCTGTGATAGGTTATGTTCGGATAGGTTAGGTTAGGCTAACTTCGGTTAGGATGGGTCCGACTTTCGCGCTATACACAGTTTTTCTGTATATTTCTGCGATTTAATGTGCTCTACTACATTCTGCGTTGCACTGGGGTGACCAGGAGCGGTGGTCGGGGCACGTCATATTGTGCTATGCTGCGTTCGGATAGGTTAGATTAGGTCAGGTTAGGTTAGGATGTCTGCGGCCTCGGCGCTATTCTCTGCGATGCTTTGGATTTCTGCGCTCTAATGTGCCCTAATATGCTCTGCTTGGCTCTAGGGAGGCCAGTAATATTGGTCTCGTCTCGCTACGTTGAGCTTCTCTGCGTTTGGATAAGTTAGGCTAGATCAAGTTAGGTTAGGATATCTTTCGCTTTTGTGCTACACACTGCTATCCGGTGGACTTCATCTTTTTACCTTGATCTAGTGTATTCTGCTTTCCTCTGCGGGGGCCAGCAATAGTGTTCTCGGCGCGTTAGGTTCAGACATGTTACGTATGCCTTTGTTACTTTTGGCTATGTTAGGTAAATGTAACCTTGCCTTTTTCGCTACACACTGCTATTCGGTGGGTTTCAGATTTCTACTGTGCCCTAATAAGTTCTGCTTGGATCTGGGGCCGGGGGCAGCAATATTGTTCACGTCACTTTATGTTGAGTTACACTACGTTTGGGTTGCTTATGTTAGGAACGTTTAGGTTAGGATACGTTAGACTTTTGTGCTATACACTGAAATGCGGTGGACTTCCGCGCTCTGCTGTACTGGAGCATATTCTGCTTGGCGCTGTGCAGGCAAGCAATAGTGGTCTCGGCACGTTAAGTTGAGTTGCGCTACGTTCGCCCTTGGTGCGTTTGGTGTGCCTAGGATATGATAGCTCAGACTTTTGTGCTATACACTGCTGTCCGCGGATTCCTGCGCTTTGATGTGCTCGAGTATATTCTGCTTGCCTTTGGGGATGCCAGCAATACTGGTCTCGACACGTTAGTCTGTGTTATGACACGTCTGCCAACGACACGTTTGGTTATCTTAGGGCAGAGTGGCATAGGCTTTTGTGTCACGCCGGCCATTCGGTGGATTTCTGCCCTCCAATGTGCTCTAATACGTTCTGCTTGGCCCTGTGGTGGCCAGTAGTGTCGGTCTAGGCACGTTAGCTTGATTTTGGTTCCGTTTCGTTATGTTTGGCTAGGAATGTTTGGTCAGAGTCTCTTTGTCTTTTGCGCTACTCGCTGCCATTCGGTGGATTTGTGTGCACCACATTGCTCTACTATGCTTTGCTCGAATCTGGGGAGGCGAGCAGTAGTTGTCGTGAAGCGTTAGGTTGTGATGTGTTATGTTCGGTTAGGTTAGGTTATGATATTCCCGGAGTGGCAAAGGTTAGAGATGACGCGCGCGTGCGACGTTGCCATGCCGCGGGTGAGGGAGTCACCTTCGCGGGGTGCAGTGCACTGGTGGTCGGCAGAAATCGCGCAGCTCCGTGAGCTCTGCGTTCTCGCCTGGCGCCAGTACACGCGGGCGCGGCGTCCGCGACGCCCGGTGACCGCATAGGATATCGCGTGCCCTTCTCGCAGGTACCGGTTTGATGAAGGCGGTCTCGGGAGGGAGATATATGGAGCCAAAACTCGGCAATGAGACGAGATCCCCGCGATGCTCGAAAGCGATCTGTGGGGACGCCCTATAAATTGTTAATGGGGAAGCTTAGGACATGGGCGCCCCCCGTGACCGAGCGTATGGACCCCGAGCTCCTGTGACGTTTGATCGACACCCTCTTCCCGGTGGTGGCGGAGGATTGGGTGCAACCCGTTGCAGTGCGAGCGGAACTTGTCGGATGATCCGACGAGCTGGGTGTCTCGTGCGAGTAGTTGGGCCGTGCGGTCGTTAGGATGGCAGCGAAGAGCACTGCCCCCTGCCCGGACCGCATCCCAGGCCGAGCCTTTGCACTGGCTGTGGAGGCGAGGGTTGTCAGTTTGCGACGGCTGTTCGGCAGCTGCCTCAGTACCAGTCGATTCCCGGCATGCTGCAGGAGAGCCAGGGTCGTGCTGATCCCGAAACCAGGGAAGCCGCCGGAGTCTCCGATGGCATACCGGCCGATATGCCTTCTCGACGAGGCGGAAAGCTCTTCGAGCGCATTGTAGCTGCCCGCCTCCGAGAGCATTTCACGGACGTGGGTCCCGATCTCAGCCTCAGCCATTTCCGATTCCAGCAGGGTCGGTCGTCGATCGACGCGATTGTGCGCGTTCGTACCCTGTCGTAGGCTGCCGTTGACCGGGGCAGGGTGGTGCTGGCGGTCGATGTGGGTATTGCCAAAGCCTTCAACACCCTGCCCTGGGCCGCCATCCAGTATGCCCTGTTGTACAACAGGGTCCCCCAACACATGATGGCGGGGATCGGCGACTATTTGGGGGAGCGCTCGATCGAGTATCACGGGCGGTAACCGCCCGTCGTGCCGGCGACGAACTGCGGGGTTCCACAGGGATCGGCACTCGTGTCGATCGTCTGAGACCACGAGTACGACGCCCTGTTGCGCACTCCCCTCCACCGGGGCGTGAGCCTCACGAATTACGCGGACAACACGCTGGCGATGGCCGCCGGGTCGAATTAGGAGGAGGCCACACTGCGCGCGGAAGGCGGCGTGGCCCACGTCGCAAATAGAATTCAGCGGCTGCGGCTGAGTATCTCCGCCGAGAACACTGTGGCAATGTGGCTTTGGCATCGGCACTACGGGAAGCCGCCCAAGTCGCTAATGCGCGTGGGGAACGTTGTGGTCGAAGTGCGGGACAGGATGAAATATCTCTGACTCGTCCACGATAGCCACTGGATGTTCGACGAGCATTTCTCGCGATGGAACCACGCATGGAAGGTATGGCGGGGGCGCTGTGTCGCCTGCTACCCAACCTGGTAGGCCAGACGGGAGGGTGCGCCGCCTCTACACGGGAGTCGTTCGCTCGGTGGCACTTTACAGGGCTCGGATCTGGGCGAACGACCTGGTCGCTAGTAAGCGCAGTCTGGCGATTCTCCGGGGAGTCGTTCGCATGATGGCGCACAGGGTCGTGCGCGGTTACCTCACGATATCCCACGAGGAGGCGATGGTCCTGGCGGGTGTTCCGCCGTTCGAACTGCAAGCGGTGTGGGAGGCCAGTATCTACGTGCTCCTACACACTGGCGGCGGCGGTGCTCCTGAAGAATAGGCCGTTTCGTTGAAGCAAATGGTGTGACAGACCGTGGTGACCGCCTGGCGAGCTCGGCTGAGGAAGCCGAGTAGCCGGCGGCACCGGGTTATCGAGGCTGTGCTCCCCGTGTTGTATGCATGGGGGCGCAGGGGCAGCCGGCACACTTTCCGCTTGACACTGGTGCTAACCGAGCACGGGTGCTTCGGTGAGTACCTGCGTCGTATCGGGCGAGAGGTAGAGACGCGTTATCATCACTGCAGGGAAGGGCGGTACATTGCTCAGCACACTCTGGAGGAATGTCCGGCGTGGGCTCGCGAGCTCCAAGTACTTTGTCGCGTGGTGGGTCGGCACCTTTCACTCTCCGTCATCGTGGCGCGGATGACGGAGAACTTAGGTGCGTGCCCTGCGGTGTCATCCTTCTGCGAGGCGGTTATGATACAGTAGGAGGCCGCGGAGAAAGCCCGCGAGCGGAGCACGTGCTCCTCGCGTGTAGGGCGGCGGTGGCTGCAAGCGCGTGGCCAGGGGCGCCGCGCGCACTGCAGTATGTCTTAACGCGTCAGATCTCCGCCTTTGCGAGCGACCGTGTACTTACGGCCGGTGAGACCGTCTCTCTCTCTCTGCCGTTGTAACCTAGGTCAGGGTGACCACGTGCTGGCGTGTGGGGGCTCGTCTGTTCGAGAGACCGCGGTACGGGCGCGCAGCGTCCGCAGGGTTTGCGTGCGTTGCAATGCAGTAGTATGCATGTTGTGTGTGCCTGTAACCGACCCGTCTCGCGCGCATGGACATGAAAGTTTCGGGTGCGGTTTCCCGTCGCGCCGGGAGGGAACAGCGTCCGCGTGGCGGGGGCGTCCTGGCAATAGCGCTTCCGCGAAGTCAAGGGCGCACCGAAATGTGATGGGCTGGCCATCATGGGTATTTCAGTAGGTAAAAGTGATACATAACCCCTCCCGCTCACCTAAAGGCGCCGGGTATCTTTGGATGATTTCCCCCACTTGAAAAAGAATAGGTGAGGATATGCTTGGTCAGAATAGCTTTGACTTTCGTTCTATACACTATTATCCGGTGGATTCCTGTGATGTCCTGTGCCCTACAACGTTCTGCCTGGCTGTGGGGTGTCCAGAAGCAGTGGCAGTTGCCCGATACATTGTATTACGCTACGTTCGTTTCGGTCAGGTTTGGTCAGGTTTGGTTAGGATATCTTCGGCTTCTGTGCTATTCACAGCAATGCGGTTGATTTCTGCGTACAACTGTGATCTAGTACACTCTGCTTGGCTCTGTGCATGCCAGCAATAGTTGCCTCATCACGTTAGGTTGATTTGGGTACCGTTTGGGTACGTTACGTTTGGGAATGGTAGGTTATGCTACTTCGACTATTGTGATTTACACTGCTATTCCGTGGATTCCTGTGATCCGCTGCGCATTACTACAATCTGCTTGGCTCTGGAGGGACCAGCAACAGTGGTCCCGGCTCGTTAGGTTGATTTAGTCTATGTTTGCTTATGATACGTTTGGCCATGCGAGGAGGGAATCGTTTAGACTTTTGTGCCATGCACCGCCATTCGGAGCATTTATGAGCTCTACATTGCTCTACTACAATCTACTAGGCTCTTGGAAGCAAGCAATGGATTTCGTGGCACATTAGGTTGTGTTAGGTTATATTCGGTTAATATAGGTTAGGTTCTGCTTGGTCAGGGTAGTTTCTGCTTTCGTGCTGTACACTCCTAACCGGAGTATTTCCGCGCTCGACTGTGCTCTACTATACTCTGCTTGGCCCAGGGTCGTCCAGCAATAATGGCCGCGACACGTTATGTTAGGTTAGGCTACGTTTGGTTGGGTTATGTCAGTTTTGGTTAGTTACGGATAATTATGACTTTTGTGCAATATACTGTGATTCTATGAATTTCTGCGCTCATCAGTCCCCCAATATTCTCTGCTCGGCTCTTGGGAGGCCAGCAATTGTGATAGAGGTACGTTAGGTTGTGTTATGTTGCCTATGGTTATGATAACATTGGATATATAGGGATAGGGTAGCCATGACTTTTGTGCTATACACTGCTATTCGGAGGATTGCTGCCCTCTACTGTGAACTAACATATTCTGCCTGGCTCTGGGGAGGCCAGAAATATTAGTCTCGTCACGCTACTTTAAACTACACAACGTAAGGGTAGGTTAGGTTCGGAAGAGTTAGGTTAGGGTATCCTTCACTTTTGTGCTATGCACTTCAATGCTATGGATTTCGGCTCTCTACTGTGCTCAAGCATATTCTGCTTTGCCCTGAGGAAGTCAGCAACAGTGTCCTCGGCGCGTTAGGTTTATATACGTTACGTATGTTCATATTACGTTTGGTTAGGTTAGGATACGATATCCTTGACTTTTGCGCTTTAAGCGGCTATTTGGAGGCTTCCTGCCATTTACTCTGCTATAATATGTTCCGCTTTGCTCTGAGGGGCCAGCAACATTGAGGACGTCACGTTATATTCAGATGCAATGCGTTTGGATAGATAAGGTTGGGTCAAGTTAGGTATGGTTGTGTTTGACTTTTCTGCTGTACACTGCACTGCGGTGGATTTCAATGCACTGCTGTGCTCTCCTATATTCTGCTTGGCCTTGAGGATGCGAGCAATAGTGGTCGCGGCACGATATGATTAGTTAGGCTGCGTTTCGTTAGGTTATGTTAACATGTGTTTGTTTCGGATATCTATGTCTTTTGTGCTGTAGACTGCGAGTTCATTTTCTACTGCGCTCTACTCTCCTCTCACATCCTCTGCTCGATTCTGGGGATGACGGCAATAGTGATCGTGGCACGACATGTCGCGTTATTCTACATTTGGTTATGTTGGATTGGTTCTGATTAGGTTAGGGTGTCCACGGCTTTTGCACTATTCGCTGCAGTGCGGTGAATTTCTGCATTCTACCGTGCACTGGTACATCCTGGTTGTCTATGAGGAGGACCACTATGATGGTCTCGTCAAATTAGCTTTATCTATGTTGCTTTTGGTTATGTTACGTTTGGCTTGGTTTGTGGAGGCTACTTCGACTTTTCTGCTTTTCACTGCTATTCGGTGGATTTCTGCTCTCTGGAGTGCCCTAATATGGTTTGATTGTCTCTACAGGGGCCAGCAATATTGTTTTCGTCACGTTATATTGAGCTATACTACTTTTGTATAGATTAGGTTAGTTCAATTTTGGTAAGGATATGTTAGACTTTTCTGCGACACACTGCAATGCGGCGAATATCTGCGCTCCGTTGTGCTCTTGTATATTCTGCTTTTCTCTGTGGAGGCCAGCAGCAGTCGTCGCGGAACGTTACTTTGAGTCAGGCTACATTTGTGTAGCTTAAGATAGTTCGGGTTTGGTTTGGTTAGCTTTGACTTTTCCGCCGTACACTGCGATGCTGTGGATCTCGGCGCTCTGCACTCCTATAATATATTCTGTTTGGATCTGTGTAGTCCAGCAAGAGTGCTAGCGGCATGTTAGTCCTGAGTTAGGTACACGTTTGGTTTTGTTACGATTTGTTTGGTTAGGATAGGCTGGCTTTGAATTTTGTGTTATGCACTGCTATTCGCATGGCTTCTGCGCTGCACTGTGATCTAGTATTTTCAACTTGGACCTCTGGAGGTTAGCAATATTGGTCTCCTCACGTTATGTTGGGTTACACATCGGTTGGATATGTTAGGTTAGGCAATGTTAGGTCTGGTTATGTTTGACTTTCGAGCTATACACTCCAATTAGGTGGATTCCTGCGCTCTGCCGTTCCGTAGTGTTCTCTGCTTATCTCTGTAGAGGGCAGCAGTATTGGCCTCGGCACGTTAGGTTGTGTTATGTTACGTTCGGTTCGTTTAGGTTGGGTTCATTCCAGTAAGTATAGCCTTGACTTTCGTGTTATACACTGTTGCTCGGTGGATTTCTGCACTCGACTGCGCCCTACTGCATTCTGCTTTGCCCTGGGGACGCCAGCAGTGGTGGCCGCGGAACGTTACGTTGACGTAGCTTTCGTTTTGTTAGGTTATGTTAGCATCGGTTAGGTCTGAATACATATGACTTTTGATTTATACTCTGCGATTATATGGACTTCTGCGCCCTACTGTCCTCTAGTAAGTCCTGCTCTACTCTACGGATGCCAGCAACAGCGGTCGGGGTACGTTTGTTTGAGTTATGTTACGACTGGTTACGTTAAGATTGGATATATTAGGATAGAACTTCTTCGACTTTTGTGCTACACACTGCTATTCCCTGGATTTCTGGGCTCTAACGCGCCCTAGAATGATCTACTTGGCTCCGGCTGGCCAGAAATAGTGTTCTCGGGTTGTTAGGTTGCGTTGGGTTACGTTTCGTTAGGTTAGGTTAGGAAGGTTTGGTTTGGATTACTTCGACTCTTGTGCTATACACTGACATTTGTTGGATTGCTGCGCTCTTCGTTGCTCTACTGTTCTCTGCTCAACTCTGGGGACGCGAGCAGTTGTGGCCGTGGCCGATTAGGTTGCGTAAAGTTATATTTGGCTGGGTTAAGGTAGCTTAAGTTTGACTCTTGTGCTCTACACTGCGAAACGGAATTTCTGCGCTATAATGTTCTGGTATACGCTCCTTTTTCTCTGTAGACGCCAGCAATGTTGATCTCGTCACGCTATGCTGAGTTATACTACGTTCGGATATGTTATGTTAAGTCAAGTTAGGTCAGGGTATGCTCGACTTTTCAGCTATACACTGCAATGCGGTGGATTTCTGCGCACTACTGTGCTCTAGTACATTCTGCTTGCCACTGTGTATGCCAGCAATATCAGTCTCGTCACAATGGGTAGAGTTAGGTTAGGTTTTGTATGTGACGTTTGGCTAGGTCAGGATAGGCTACTTCGACTTTTGTGCTAAGCACTGCTATTCGTTGGACTTCTGCGCTCTAATGTGCTCTAACATGCTCCGGTTGGCCCCGCGGAGGCGATCAATAGCGGACAAGACAGGTTATTTTGGGTTATGCTGCGTTTGGTTAGGTTAGATTAGATCAGGTTAGGTTATGCTACCTACGGATTTTGTGCATTCACTGCAGTGAGATGAATTTCTGCGTTCTAATGTGCGCTGGTACATTCTGCTTGTCTCTGTTGAGGTCAGCAATTGTGGTCAAGTAATGTTTGGTTCAGTTAGACTACGTTTGGGCTTGTTACGTTTGGCTAGGTCAGGATGGGCTTCTTTGACTTTTGTGCAATGCAGCGCTGTTCCGTGCACTTCTGGGCTCTAATGTGCTATAATATCCTCTGCTTGGCTATGTGGTGGCCAGCAGCAGTGGTCGCTGCACGTTATGTTGAGCTATGCTACCTTCTGTTTGGTTCGGTTTGGTTTGGTTATGATAGGATATCTACGTCTTTTATGCCTTTCACTGCGATGGGGTGAATTTCTGCGCTATAATGTGCTATAAAATACCCTGCTTTCCCTGGGGTTGGCAGTAACCGTGGTCTCCGCATGTTAGGTTGGGTAAGGTTACGTTTCGTTAGGTTAGATTGAGAAGGCTCGATTAGGATTTCTTTGAACTATGTGCTATAAGCTCCTTTTCATTGGATTTCTGCGCTCTACATTGCCCTACTATACTCTGCTCAACCATGGGAGGCGAGCAATAGTGTTCCTGTCATGTCAGGATGTGATAGGTTACGCTTGCTTGTGTTACGTTAGGTTTAGTTCGGTTAGTACACATTTGACTTTCGCACTATACAATGTTATGTGGTGGATTTCGGTGGTCTACTCTGCTCTGCTAGACTCTGCTCGGACCTGGAGAGGCGAGGAACAGTGGCCGCAGCACTTTGCGTTGAGCTATGCTGCGCCTGGTTGGGTTTGGTTAGGCCATGTTAGGTTTGGATATCTTCGACCTTTGTGCTGTTCACTGCTATTCGGTGAACTTCTGCGCAATACTGTGCCCGAAGATGCTCTTCTTGGCTCTGGCGATGCCAGCAATAGTGGTGTCGGCGGGTTAGGCTGAGCTAGGCTACGTTTGGAATGGTTATGATTGTTAGGTTTAGGTTTGGATAGCTCTATCTGTCTTGGCGTAGACGGTTTTTCGCCGGATTCCTGCGATCTGCTGTGCTCTATTATACTCTGCTTGGCTTTCGGGCGCAGGCAGCAGTGGTCACGGTACGATATGCTGTGTTATGCTATGTTCCGTTTGGTTAGTTTAGATTACGTTATGTTAGGTTAAATTTGGTTAGGATGGCTTTGGCTTTTATGCCATACAATGCAATTCGGTCGATATCTGCGCTCTGCATTTCTGTACCAGCAGCTGCTTGACTATGGGAGTCCAGCAATGGTGATCGTGTCACGTTATTTTGAGTTTTGTTGCGTATGGTTAAGCCGCGTTTGTCTCGGATAGGATAGGATGGCTCAGTATTTTGTTCTACACACCGTTATTCGGTGAATTTCTGCGTTCTACCCTGCTCTTATATGCTCTGCTTGGTGCTGAAGTCAAAGCTATGCTATCCTAACCTAACCAATCGTAGCATGACCAAACGAAACCTATCTCAATCTAACTTGGCGCGAATACCATTTCTGGTCTCCCCAGCGCGGAGAAGATCTTATTAGTGGAGAGTAGAGCACAGAAGTCCATTGCGTCCGAGCGTATGGCGGATAAGTCAATGCTAGCCGAACCTAAGACAGACCAACGTAACCTTACCATACGTAGCCTAACTCAACATGAGGTGCCACGAAAAGTATTGCTAACCTCACGAGTGCCAGGCAGAATATTGCAGAGCACAGAAGAGCGCAGAAGTCCACTGAACAACAGTGTATAGTATGAAGACGGAGGTATCGTAGCCGAACATAGCACAACCTTGCCAGACAAATATAACATAGCTCAATCTAACGTGCGGAGACCACTATTACGGCACACCTCAGAGCCAAGCAGAAAACATTAGAGCACAGTAGGGTACAGTAGTATACCTGAAATTGGTGTATAGCACAAAACTCAGAGCTATCTTTTCCCAACCCTACCAACCGTAACATAACCAAGCATAACGTATCTCAACCCAACGTGCCGCGACCATTATTGCTGTCCGCCACAGAGCCAAGCAGGGCATACTACAGCAATGTGGAGCGCAGAAATCCACCGAATAGCAGTGTACAGCACAAGAGACAAAGCTCTCCTATCGTAACATAGCAATTCGTAACATAGCGGAACGTAACATGGCTATACCCAACTTGCCGCGACCACTGCCGCTGGCCTACCCACAGCCAAGCAGAACATACTAGAGCACAATGGAGCGCAGAAGTCCGCCGGACAACAGTCGATACTTCGAAAGTTAAATCGATCCCAACCTAACCCGTGCTAACGTAACCTAACCAAATGTAGCCTAGGTCAAACTAACTCTCCATTACCAGTATTGCTGGCCTCCCCAGAGTCGAGGAGGGTACAGTAGAGCACAGTAGAGCGCAGATGGCCACGAAATAGCAGTGTAGAGCGCAAAAGTCAAAGGCGTGCTGTCCTAACATAGCCAAACGTAACGTAACCAAATGTATCCTAGCCATTCCTAACGTGCCGAGACAGCTATTGCTGCCCTCCTCAGAACCATGCAGAATATATTACAGGAGAGTAGAGGACAGACGCCCATAGAATCGTAGTGTATAGCACAACAGTCGAAGCTACCCTATCCTAATATAACCAAACTTAACGTAACCGAAAATAGCTCAAATCAACCTGACGTGTCGCGACCTCAATTGCTGTCCTCCCGAGAGTCGAACTGAGTATGGTAGAACAATGTCGAGCGCAGAAATTCGCCGAAGTGCTGTGTATAACGCAAAAGTTAGAGCTATCCCCTACTAACCTGACCAAACGTAACATAACCAAGCGTAGCCTACCTCAACGTAACGTGCCGAGATTACTGCTGCTGGCCACCCAAGCGCCATGCAGAACTTACTATGTTACTGTAGAGCGCAGAAATCCGGCGAATAGCAGTATATAACAAAAAAGGCTGAGCAATCCTATCGGAACGTCACCTAACTTAACATAGGCACTCGTAAATTAACTAAACCTATCGTGCCACGTGCACTATTGCTGGTCTCGCCTGAGTTGAGCAGGCTATAGTAGAGCTACCTAGTGCGTTCAAGTCCACCGAATAGCAGTGTATAGCACACAAGACAACTCTTCCCCATCCTACCCTATTCGAACGTAATAGAAAGAAACATAACATAGTTCAGCCTAACGCGGCGATATCAATATTGTTGGCCCCACATCGCCAAACAGAACGTATTAGAGGAGCCTACATAGCAGAAGTCTGTAGAATGGCAATGTATAGCAGAAAAGTCAAAGCTACCACAACCTAACACAGACTGGCCTACCCGAGCGAAGCGCAACATAAGTCTTCCTAACGTGCCGAGATCAATACTGCTAGCCTCGCTAAATCCATGCAGAGCATACCAGAGAACAGTGAGGGGTAGAAAACCACCGCATTGAAATATATAGCGCAAAAGACAGGTTTATACTAACCAAACCTAGCCCAACCTAGCCTAACCAAATGCTATGTAACACAATCAAACGTGCCGCGGCCACTACTGCTGGAGTCCCCATAACCAAACAGAATATACTAGAGCACAGTTAATCGTAGGAGCCCTCCAAATAGCAGTCTACAGCACAAACGTCAAAGCCACCGTAACTAAACTTA
>NW_016914350.1:0-674 GCF_001483705.2 Eufriesea mexicana | reverse complement strand
ATTTATCGTGGAGAGCCCAGAAATAGTGGTCGCAGCACGTTGTTTTCAGTTAGGATATATTTGGTTATGGCTTCTGTTAGGATATATTTGGTTATGGCTTCTTTGTTTACATTAGGCACGGGTAGCTTAGACCTTTCCGATGCAAACTGTGATTCAATAGATTTCCGCATCCTGCTATACACCAGTTTGTTCTACTTGGCTGTGAGAAAGCCAGAAATAATGATCTTGGCACAATATTTTGAGGTAGGCTACGTTCGGCTAGTTCAGGTTAGGCTGTGTCTGGCAAGGAAAGCTACTACTCTTGTGCTATGCACAGCAATTCGCCGGATTTCTGCGCTCTGCTGTACACTAACATTTCCATCTCGGCTCTCGTGAGGCCAGCAATACTAGACGTGGCTCCCCAGGTTGTGTAACGTTACGTTTGTTTATGTTACATTTGGTCAGGTTAGGAGAGAATAGCTTAGACCTTTGTGCTCTACACTGCTATTCCGTGGATTCCAGCGTTCTACTCTGCTCTAATATGTTCTGCTTGGCTCTGTGGAGGCCAGCAATAGCAGTCGCAACACTTTTGGTCCAGTTAGGTTACGTTTGGATATATTACGATTGGCTACGTTAGGAGACGATAGCTTTGACTTTTGTGATATACAGTGATTTTCGGTGGATTTCTGCGTTCT
>NW_016914349.1:0-4421 GCF_001483705.2 Eufriesea mexicana | reverse complement strand
AGATCCATACATCCATAGATCCTTCCATTCGTACGTCTATTGTTCGATACGTCCATCCATCCACACAACCATTCATCCATACATAAATCCATCCATACATCCACCTTTCCGTACATCCATCCATCCATATATCCACCCATCCATACATCCATGGTACCATACATCCATCCATCCATACTAGCACCCATCCATACATCCATCGATCCATACATCTATCCATCCATACATCCATCCATACATTCATACATCCCCACATCCATAAGTCCATACATCCATCCATCCATACAAACATACGTACATCCATACATACATCCATATATACATCAATACATACATCCACCCATACATCCAATCACTCATACGTCCAACCATCCATACATCCATACATATAGAGATCCTTGCATCCATACATCGGTACAACCGTACATTCGTACATTCGCACATAAATGCATCCATACATCCATAAATCCATCCATCCATACATCTATACATCAATCCATCCATACATCCATCCGCCAATCCGTTTATCCATACATACATACATACATACATCAATACATACATTCATACATCCATACAACCATCCACCCGTACATCCAGATATTCGTACATCCATACGTCCATACATCCAAACATCCATACGTCCACACATGCAGACATACATACATACTTACATCCATACATCCATGCATACCCCCACACACTCATCCATACATACATCCATAGATACATCCAGAAATGCATCCATACACACATCCATGCATTCATCCATCCATACATCCATCCACTCATACATCCAGCCATCCATACATCCATACAGATATACATCCATACATCCATACGTCCGTACATCCTTACATTCGTACATCCATACATACATACATCCATAAATCCATACGTCCATACATCCAACCATCCATCCATACATCCATTCATCCGTACATCCATACATTCGTACATCCATACGTCCATACGTCCATACATCCATACATGCACACATCCATACCTTCTTACATACATACATTCATACATACGTACAACCATACATGCATACATCCATGCATACATCCATAAATTCATCCATACAAGCATCCATATTTACATCCATTCTTCCGTCCATTCACCCATCCATTCGTCCACCCACACATCCACACATCCATGCCTCCGTACATCCATATATTCTAACATCCATACATCCATGCATACATACATCCGTACATCCATAACGCAGATACGGGAATACATTCATACATCCATGCATGCAAACGTCCATACATTAATACATCCATCCATACATACATCCGTCCATCCATACATCCATCCATACATGCATCCACACATCCACACATCCACAAATCCACCCATCCATGCACTCATCCATCCATACGTACATCCATACATACGCCCATACATACATCCATACATCCATGCATACACCCATACACTCATCCATACATACATGCATAGATACATCGGTAAATGCATCCATACATACATGCATGCATAGATTCAAACATACATCCACCCATCCACCCTTCCGTAAATCCATCCAACCATACATCCATCCATCCATACATATATACATCCATACATCCCCACACCCATACTTCCATAAATTCATCCATTCGTACGTCCTTCATCCGATACATTCATCCATCCATACATCCATACATCCACAGATCCATACATCCATATATCCTTCCATTCGTACAACAATACATACATCCATACATACATCCATTCATACATCCATACATCCATCCATCCATACATCCATCCACTCATACACCCATCCATCCACACATCCATACATACATACCACCATACAAACATACATTCATGCTTCCAAACACATGTACATCAATACATCCATCCATCCATATATCCTGCCATTCACACATACATGCGTCCGTACATCCATTCATCCACAAAACCATACATCCATAAATCTATACTTCCGAACGTATATACATCCATCCATTCATACATACGTACATACGTCCATCCATAACTCATACCACCTATACATCCATCCATCCACACAACCATTTATCCATACATACATTCACCCATACATCCATCCATACATCCACCTTTCCATACATCCATCCATCCATACATCCACCCATCCATACATCCATCGTACCATACATCCGTCCGAACATACTAGCACCCATCCATACACCTATCGAACCATACATCTATCCGTCCATAAATCGATCCATACATTCATACATCCATATATCCATAAGTCCATACATCCATCCATTCATACATCCATACATCCATCCACCCATACATCCAGCCATCCATACATCCATACATATAGAGATCCTTGCATCCATACATTGGTTCATCCGTACATTCGTACATTCACACATAAATACATGCATACATTCATAAATCCATAAATCCGTCCACCCATCCTTCCATCCATACACGCATCCATACAGACATCAATACATACGTCCATACATACATCCATACATCCGCACTTCCATACATCCATAAATCTATCCATCCATGCACTCATCCATCCATAAGTACATCCATACATCCATGCGTAACCCCATACACTCATCCAAACATACATCCATAGATACATCCGTAAAAGTATCCACACACACATCCATCCATACATCCATACAGATATACATCCATACATCCATACATCCGTACATCCATACATTCGTACATCCATACAATCGTGCATCCATACATACATACATCCATAAATCCGTACGTCCATACAACCATACATACATTCATCCGTATATCCATACATTCGTACATCCATTCGTCCATACATCCATACATCCATACATGCATACATCCATACATTCTTACATCCATACATTCATACATACGTACATACATACATGCATACATCCATACATTCATTCATACATACGCACATCCATACATCCATGCATACATCCATGCATACATCCATACATTCATTAGTACAAGCATCCATACATACATCCATTCTTCCGTCCATTCACCCATCCATTCGTCCACCCTCACATCCATACATTCATGCCTCCGTACATCCATGTATTCTTACATCCATACAGTCAAGCATACATACATCCGTACATCCATAACGCAAATACGGCCATACATTCATGCATCCATACATGCATACATCCATTCTTTCATACAACCATACATTCATACATACATACATCCATACACGCATACTTCCATACACCCATACATCCTTACATCCATCCATCCATACATCCATCCATTCATGCATCCAAACATTCGGGCATCCATACATCCAAAAATTCATCCATCCACACTTCCATCCATCCATACATCCATCAATCCATACATCCGTACTTATATACATCCATCCATTCATACACCCATACATCCATCCATACATACATCCATACCTTAATCCATCCATACATTCATTCTTCCGTCCATCCATTCATACGTACATCCGACCATCCATACAACAATCCATCCATACGTACAACCATCCATACGTCCATCAATGCATACATCCATCCATCCATAAAACCACCCATCCATACATCCATCGACCCAAATATCTATCCATCCGTACATCCATCCATACATACATTCATACATCCACACATCCATACACCCGTACTTCCATACATCCTTCCACCCATACATCCAACCATCCATACATCAATCGAAACATACATCCATCCATCCATACATCCATCCACCCATCCATCCATCCATACATGCATCCATACAGACATCAATCCATGCATCCATACATACAAAATACATTCATCCATACATACATCCGTCCATCCATACATCCATCCATACATGCATCCACACATCCACACATCCACAAATCCACCCATCCATGCACTCATTCACCCACACGTACATCCATACATACGTCAATACATACATCCATACACCCATGCATACACCCATACACTCATCCATACATACATGCATAGACACATCCGTAAATGCATCCATACATACATCCATGCACACATCCATACATACATCCACCCATCCACACATCTTAACACATGTACACCAATACATCCATCCATCCCTATATCCTGCCATTCACACATACATCCATCCGTTCATTCCTTCACACACACAACCTTACATCCATAAATCCATACATCCGAACATATATACATCCATACATTCATACATACGTACATCTGTCCATCAATACCTCAATCCATCTATACATCCATCCATCCACACAACCATTCATCCACACATACATCCATCCACACATCCATCTTTACATACATCCATCCATCCACACCTCCATCCATTCATACATCCATCAATCCATACATTCATACATCCACACATCCATAAATCCATCCACACATACATCCATACATCTATCCATCCATACATCCACCAATCCATTCATCCATACATACATACAT
>NW_016914348.1:0-820 GCF_001483705.2 Eufriesea mexicana | reverse complement strand
GAGCGCGGTATGGAGTTCGTCGGATGGGATATTTTCAATAAGGTTGTTTGCTCTTGCTACCGCTGCGTGATCCATTTTTCGATCGTGCCGTCGAATGTGCGCAGGCGCATATTTGGCAATTTGATGGCCATCGGTGCCGACACGGTGGACGTGGGTGACGAGCGCGGTATGGAGTTCGTCGGATGGGATATTTTCAATAAGGTTGTTTGCTCTTGCTACCGCTGCGTGATAATTGTTTCGTAACTCATCTTCGTATGCTCCTTCGGATTGGTCGAGTCCTTCGATGTCATATTGAATAGCGTCAAATCGTGTCCACGTGTCTGTAAACCCCTGAAGATAGTTTTTGACGAGGTGGATATTGTTCTGTTGGAAGGCAACGATATGTATGTATGTGTGTGCGTGTGTGGCGAGTGACTATGTGTGAGAGCGACGATGCGTCTATTCGATTGTTTTTTTTCTTTTATTTCGGTCAGTCGTGTCCGAGTCCCAGAATAGAACACACTCGCTGCATACAGAAATATTATCATACATTGTATAACCTTTGTTAATTTTAATAAATATATTTTTAATAAATAAAACTGCAACATGTTCATCCCCGACGCTTCGTAGTTATCAAGGAATTTGTTCATCCTCGAAACCCGACCGACTATGTAGCCACGTTGGTGTCACGGGACTAGTTTGCAACGGCGAAAAATAAGAATTACTATGCCTCTATACGAAATACTATCCGTAGAGTAGGTATATCGCAACAGAAATAACACTTATTTAGAATTTGAGAAGAACTGACTTTATTTAGGTTTTTGAATATATATATATATAT
>NW_016914347.1:0-956 GCF_001483705.2 Eufriesea mexicana | reverse complement strand
GTTTGGTTCGTTTCCGTTGGTCTGGGTTAGGTTTACACTGCTTCGACTTTCTTGCCATAGACTAGACTAGACTATTATGTGCATTTCTGAGGTCTACTGTGCTCTACTGTTTTCCGCTCAACTCTGGGTTGCCCAGTAACAACGGTCACGGCGCGTTAGCTTGACTCAGGCCACCTCTGGTTATGTGTAATTTAGTTGGGGTAGGAGAGGGTAGCATTGACTTTTGTATTCAACGAAGTTGTTCGGCGTACTTCTGAACTGTGTTAGGCTCTAATATGCTCTGCTTCGCTCCGGGAGGCCAGCCATGGCGATTTCGGCACGTTAGGTTGGGTTAGGTCACGTTCGGGTAGGCTAGGTTTTGTTTAGTTTCGTTAGGGTAGGTTCGACTTTCGAGCCGTACACATTTATTTGGTGGTTTCCTGCCCCCTACTGTGCTCTATTCTAATCTTGTTTGCACTGGAGGGCCACCAATGTTTGTCGCGGCACGTTATTTTGACTATGGCTATGTCACTTTCGGTTATGTTAGCTTGGGTTAGGCTTGGATAGCTTCGACTTTTCCGTTATCCACTGCGACTGTCTGCATTTCCTCGCTCTGCTCCTGCCTTTGGCTCTGGGGAGGCCAGCAATTGTGATGGTGGCACGTGATGCTGAGTTATGTTACGTTTGGTTAGATTACGTTTGGTTGGGTAAGGATAGGATAACTTCGAATCTTGCGCCATACACTGCTGTTCGGCAGATTTTTGCGCTCTTCGTTTCTCCACTATACTCTGCTCGACTCTGGGGAGACCAGCAATGGCGGTCGTGGCACGTTTGCTTGAGTTAGGTTTCGTTTGGCTGGGTTAGGTTAGGCAACGATTGGCCATGGTGCATTTGACTCTTGTGCTATACACCGCTGTTCGGTGGATTTCTGCACCCTGCTGAGCACTAGTGTGTTCTGCTTGGCTCTGTGGAGACAA
>NW_016914346.1:0-3231 GCF_001483705.2 Eufriesea mexicana | reverse complement strand
GCCGGATAATGGTGTATTGCGAGAAAGTCGAAGCCACCCTTACCAAACGTAGCCGAACATAAACTAGTCAAACGTAGCCTAACTCAACGTAACCAGACGAGACCACTATTTCTGGCCTGCCCAGGGCCCAGCGGAATATAGTAGAGCACAGTAGACCACAGAAATACACCGAGTGTATGTGTACAGGACAACAGTTGTCGCAATCCGGACCAAATATAGCCTGAACCAAACTAACAGAACGTAATATGACTCTTCATAACGAGACGAGGCCTCTATTGCTGTCCTTCCCAAAGACAAGCTGAAAATATTAAAGCACTGTACGGAGCTGAAATACAACTCATAGCAGAATGCTCCACTTAACTCAACGCCATCTTCTCCTAACATAACCAACCATAACATAACCGAACGTAACAAAACTCAACCTAACGTGCCGGGGCCACTATTGCTCTTCCCCATAGAATGAAGCAGAACACACATGTAGAGAGTAGAACGCTGAATCCATGGAATTGCAGTGTGTATCAGAAAATTCAAAGCTACCCGAACCTAACCCAAACCAGCAGAGCATAACCAATCATAGCGTAAATAAACCATGCGCTCCGAGACCGTTATTGCTGCCCTCCCCAGAGCCAAGCAGGACATACTAGAGCACAGGAGAGCGCGCAAATCCAGCGAATAGCAGTGTATAGCACAAAAGTTAAAGCCATCCTTACAAAACTTAGCCTGACCCAACGTAAAGGAACGTAGCCTTACACATCGTGACGTGCAGAGGCCACTGTTGCTGGCATTTGCAGAGCCAAGCTGAAAATATTAAAACACTGTAGGGAGCAAATATCCACCTAATAGCAGAATATTGCACTAATGTCAAAGCCATCCACTCCTAGCTCAACCAATCGTAACATAACGAAACGTAACATAACTCAACGTAACCTACCGCGAACACTATTGCTGCCCTCCCCAGAGCCAAGCAGAACACGTTAGTCGATGGAAGGACGCAGAAATACATAGAATCGCAGCGCATATCGGAAGGGTCAGAGTGACATAAACCTAACTTAAACCATCGGAACAAAGACAAACGTAGCCTAACTCAGCCTAACGTGCCGAGACCGCCGCTGCTGCCCACCCCAGGGTCAAGGCGGACTTACTAGAGCACAGCAGGGCGCTGATATCCACCGAAAAAGCAGTGTAGAGGGCAAAAGTTGAAGCCATACTGAAAAAAACTTTTTTTTCACGTGGGGGAAATCTTCCAAAGATACCCGGCCCCTTTAGGGGAGGGGGCGGGGTTATGTGGGATTTTTACCCACTAAAACCCCACCATGGCCAGCCCTTCGCATTTCGGTGCGCCCTGGACTTCGCGGCGACGCAATTGGCAGGACGCCCCCGCGACGCAACCGCAGTTCCCTCCCGGCGCGACGGGTAATCGCACCCGAAACGATCATGTCCATGCGCGCGAGACGGGTCGTTTACAGGCACACACGCACACACAATCGCACGCACACAACATGCATACCACCGCACCGCAACGCACGCATACCCTGTGGACGCCGCGCGAACATCACGCGACGCCGCGCGCCCAGACCACGGCCTCTCGAACTGACGGGCCCCCAAACGTTAGCTCGTGGTCACCCTGACCTAGGTTACAACGGGAGAGCGAGACGGTCTTCCCAGCCGTAGGTACATGGTCGCTCGCGAAGGCGGAGGTTTAACGCGTTAACACATCCGGCAGTGCGCACGCCGCCCTCCGGCGCCGCGCTTGTAGCCACCGCCGCCCTACGCGCGAGGAGCACGCGCTACGCTCGCGGGCTCTCTCCGCGGTCTCCTTCTGTAGCATAACCGCCTCGCAGAAGGAGGCCACGGCACGCCACGCACCTAAGCCCGCCGTCATCCGCGCCACGACGACTGAGAGCGAAAGGTCCCTACCCACCACGCGACACAGTACCCGGTGATCGCGAGCCCACGCCGGACGTTCCTCCAGCGTGTGCTGTGCCGTGTCCCGCCCTTCCCCGCAGTGATGACACCGCGAGTCACGTTCCCGCCCGATACGACACAGGCACTCCCCGAAGCACCCGTGCCCGTTTAGCACCTGTGTCCGGCGGAATATGTGCTGGATGCCGCTGCGCCCCCATGCATCCAACACGTGGAGCACAGCCTCAATCGCACGATGCCGCTGGCTAACCGGCTTCCTCAGCCGAGCTCTCCAGGCGGGCATCACGGGTCCTCAACGAAGCGGACGCTTCTTCAGGTGTACCGCCGCCGCCAGCGTGTAGGAGACCGTAGATACGGGCCTCCCACACCGCTTGCAGTTCGAATGGCGGAACACCCTCCAGGACCATCGCCACCTCGTGGGATATCGTGCGGTAACCGCGCACGATACTGATCGCCATCCTGCGAGCTACTCGCCGGAGAATCGCCGGACTGCGCAGACTGGCGTCCAGGTCGTCCGCCCAGATCGGAGCCCCGTAAAGTGCCACCGAGCGAACGACTCCTGCGTTGAGGCGGCGCACCCTACCGTCTGGCCCTCCCAGGCTGGGGAGCAGGCGACACAGCGCCCTCGGCATACATTCCAGGCGTGGTTCCAGCGCGAGGAAATGTTCGTCGAATTTCCAGTGGCTCTCGAGGAGGAGACCGAGGTATTTCATCCGGTCCCGTACCCCGACCACGACGTTCCCCACGCGCATCAGTGACATGGGCGGCTTCCCGTGGTGCCGACGTCAAATCCCCATTGCCTAGGTCTTCCCGGGGGAGATACACAGCCCTAGCCGCTGGATGCTATTCGCGACGAGGGCCTCGCCGCTTTCCGCGTTCAGCGTGGCCTCCACCCAACTCGGCCCGGCGGCCATCACCGGCGTTTCGTCCGCGTAACACGTCAGGCTCAGGCCGCGGGGGATGGGAGTGCGCAACACGGCGTCGTGCGCGAGGTCCCAGGGGATCGGCCCGAGTACCGATCCTTGTGGAACCCCGCAATTCGTCGCACGCACGACGGTCGAGTATTGTCCGGGACACTCGATCGAGCGCACCGCCAAATAGTCGCCGATCACCGCCATCATAAATTGGGGAACCCTGTGGTACAACAGGGCACACCGGATAGCGGCCCAGGGCAGGGTGTTGAAGGCGCTGGCGATATCCGCAACGACCGCCAGCACCGTTCCGCCACGTTCGACGGCAGCTTCGTACAGGTTACGAACGCGCACAATCGCGTCGATCGACGACCGTCCCTGCTGGAATCGGAAATGG
>NW_016914345.1:152369-157202 GCF_001483705.2 Eufriesea mexicana | reverse complement strand
GACAATTTGTTTCACAACGTAAATCATAGCAACAGATATAACAGTATTCCACACTATCTAGCATAGCATTCTAAGAATCAGGGCACCTTAATTTAAATTGGCCACAAGCTCTTTTGGAGCAGTACGATACCTGTTACTTCGTTCAGCTTCACGACATATTGGACAGCCCAACTTAAGTTCGTGTCATACCTAAGAATTGACACACTCATCACGCATTTTAACAACGTTAGAAAGAATGAGGGAAACCTCTGGTATACTTTTTGTCTATAAAGTGCTCGATAGCTTTGTAAATTGCTCTGATATAGTGAAAAAATCATCAATCAGAATTCCAATTTCTTATTCAAGACGATACTACTTTCGTCATTTACAAAAGCATAAATTTGTTTTTGCAGACCACTCAGTTACTAATATAATCATTATTAATTTTAACGATACCGATTCTACCTTATATACATTCAGCCAATCCCTTTACACTACAAAGCAGCTGTTATATAGCACCTCCCTGTAGAAAATTCTCTTTCTCTTGTACTTGTGCGCGTCTCGTCTCTTTGTATATTTATATATTTTTATTTTTACATTTACTTCCTTGTTTTACATTTATTTTTCTTAATTACCGTTAACTTTGTGCCTCACAGTAATAGCTTTCAGGTGCTTTTTCATATCGGTTACTCCCGTATGGATGAAGCAATATGGAAATATACTAGACATTATTAAACGCTACGATATTGAGCAATAATTCGTGCCGCCGACCGAACCATATTAAGCTATATAGTGAAACAGTGTCCGAGGCTACTTACTCCGAAAAATTAAAATACTGTGAAATAGCAACTTAAACAGCAAATTCAGTCCACCAGCCAACATTAATTAAAATATAGAATTGCATAACGCTTTAATGCATATAGCAAAGTTACCGAGAACCACGAATCCAGCAATGAAGCAATGCCATGTGTATTACCAAATCTTCCCATAACAAATAATCCTGTAGCATAGGACGGAAGTGAATGCAAAAAACTTTCAAGAATATCAAGGTAGAGATCTCCGGTGGAATCATTGACGCAAGCATGATCATAACGACGGCACCTCGTGATCGAATCTGTAGCCGGTTCTAGTATTCCTGGCCGTTGATGTATCTGTTTGGTTACTTGCTTTTCCGACTCGAGCGGTAGCCAAATGCTTTCGGGTCGATCATGCCAAGCCGTTTATCTTCGTTCACGCGCACGTTTGCCAGGGGAAGTTTGATAAGCTGTCAGCATGAAGCCGCTAATATCATACGCCGTCGTCGGGTCAGTTGGAAGCGTGCGTTACTTTCATACGTTTCGCGGCAGTTGGCACCCATCCTGGCAAGGAATCGCGGAGGAATTGGAATTAGACCGTGGAACGGGTTTCAAGGACAGAGTGCATATTCAACACTTTGCCCTCTGCGATGCAATCGTTGCGGAAAATTGCGGTTAGAGGATTTCCCGCTGAAAACTCGACGAAATTTCTTAAAGCGGATTGCCAGGTATCGGGTACTAATTAACGCGTGAAACTACTTCATTCGGCACTCCACGCATGATCATTTGATATTTAACGCTAACCCTAGCAAAGGTTAATTGACCCACGTATGAGAAAAGGAAAGAGGGAGTTAAAAAAATGTAGGAAAATTAATTCAACTTATATTGGACGCAATATCACGTAATCAGGTGGCCAAGGCAATGACCGATTCAATGGGGAATTACAAGTAAAAGGTTTGGAAACGGTTTTGGATTTGATGTTTGGCAGGTTTAACGTACGAATTAATGCTAATTTCCTACTAGTTCTCGCTTAAGTCCTTACATCATGATATACTTACGAGAGACTGAGCATAATGGTGCTACTAAATCATAGTTGGCACCCTACATACACATATTATTCTAAATAAAATCATGTCAATTTCCGGATTTATTCAAATTTCGCGCGCGTTAATATACGCTCCATGTAATTTCAGCCTAATGCCAGTTCAATTGACATTCATGAGATTTAGTATGAGATACTCTCGACAATGTAGGCTCGTTATCGTTGTGTAACCGGTTAGCGCCATACGCTACTATGTATATCGTTTGCATACCATCGTGAGCCTTACTTGCGCAACCCGGGGTTGAATTTGTCTTGACACTATTCTACTGTAGAAGCCAGAGGCAGCATCTTGCTGAAAATTTGTAAAAATTGGAACACTCGTGGTGTCAATAAAGAAATATCTTTTTTACATTACGTTCAATTACGGTTTGTAAAACCACTAAGGTCACGCCATGAAAGTTTATGCACCATTTCTCGCTTCCAAGTAATTTCTGACTCAATGGAGAGTATACCATCGACATTTCACTAATTAAAACGTTTATGTGGCTGAAGAGACACAGGATGCAATTCAATTAACACGCACCAGTCATACTGAATATGAACAAGTAAATTCCTATTTGGCTTTAAAGTAATCGTAAACAGGTTCGCAGTTTGATGGGATAATTTATTCGGAAAGGAATCACCTAGCAATCAATAATCGTATATTAAATTCCTTGAGGTCCCTACTGTGGTCTTATTTTCCCCAATTAGTAGCCCAGGAATAAATTTCCAAAAGCAACTGTATTCTTAAGACTTCCCCAATCTTTCGAAAGAAAACTCGTCAGCGCCTTCCACCAAATATGTCGAAGCGAAAATACGATCGAAGGACGCAGATTTGCGGCTTTACCACTTATATAGAGCCCGCGAGTGATACTCTCGGATCTCCTCTCGCAAAGTTATAACTGCTCAAAGGCTAAGGTAGCGTAGATCCGCGTTTGCAATTGGTTGCATGCAATGGAATGTCATTGAACATTGAAACAAGTTGCTGGACATACAGTTATCTCTATGAATATGAATTAGTTGCAAATACCATATTTGCGACG
Organism: Eufriesea mexicana; assembly: GCF_001483705.2. Lineage (NCBI taxonomy): Eukaryota > Metazoa > Arthropoda > Insecta > Hymenoptera > Apidae > Eufriesea > Eufriesea mexicana. Next base: position 154,305 of record NW_016914345.1, on the reverse strand, counting down.
CCGGAATGTAACAATGTATTCGCAGTAGAACGCATAGCGAACGCTAATGAACTGGCATTTTCAGAGTGTAGAGGGCAAGCCTATTATATACGCAGCGACCCGACGACTAGCCGTAGGTGACGGTGATCCATAATAGCGTTGCCCTTATTATTTTGGACACGAATGCAAACAGCATGATTTCAGGCGAGCGAGTTCCACTCTACGACCTAGCGGCGTTTGCTTTTAAACATAGCACAATCAGACGCCTCGTTCCAGCAATTTTCAAACGACACGTTGTTTCTAATATTAATTCCACTCATCGTGCGAAAAACGCGCGACTAGGCGCGTGATTTAAAGGTATATCAGTGACTGGGATCAGCGTCCGGCTTCTGCAAATGGATACGTTCGAGCCAGGCTTGAAGGAACCAATAAGTATAGCCTTCTGCTGCAACGCTCATTCCCTAGGACATGCATAGCTATTTTGTTTCGTGGATTCTGAAAGTCCGTCGTCTCAATTATACCGAGTTAGGAAGCAGTTTCTCGGCAAACATTATTATTATGGTAACTACTTTCTACTTTAACTGGTGCAGCAGGTTTTTATCATGTATAGAAATAATTGGAACGACTAGTCCCAGTAATTGTTTCTGGAATTGTTAATTTTGAGTCTTGTTCAGGCAGAATTATGTATTAATATTGTTCATATATACCGTGTTTTGGTGCAGCTTCACGTTGAATGACGATAAAATATTGTAAACGACCTTTTCTGGCCTCTAAACTATCCTTACCGGTTTCTAAATGTCATACTTGCATCAAAGCGGGTAAGATTACGCCGTCCTATAAGAAAATTATAATCAAAAATGGGTGGATACGAAATTTTCATAATAACATTGTAATAATTACCTAACGAATATCAAAAGTAGGCAATGTCCTAATTGTAGGTACTTTAATTGAACCTCTATGACAAGCGAAGTTACAACAAAAAGTGGAAAGATAAAGTTAAAAAGTGAATTACTTATAACCTACCATATATATTCCAAATCTTATCGATACCTATAAGAAATGGGATTCTGAGATTCTACCATGTAAAGTTTAACATTTCCATTTCCCTTCCTATCTTCCACGACATTTTAGTTTCACACGTAGTTCTACCTAGTGATAAATAAAAGAAAAACCTATTTCCTCCCATTCCTTATATCTACACGAATGATGTATAATTCCATTTAATGCTAAGCCAACAGTGGATTAAGCGTCTAATCACTAACCTTTAATCAAGGATTTCATATTACTTAATATCCCGATTTCTCTTCTAATACTGTAATACGACCAATCATCCGGTATCTTCATTCAGCACATACCTCCAACATTCGGAACTATTATCCTTAATGTTGAAGTTACTTAATCTAAATTACTAAATTACTAAATTGCTAAATTGTAGGATGCCGAAAGCTAGCGTTGCGCCACCAAAAGTTGACAAAGCAACAATAACGGAGTGACACCATCTCAAAATTTACAGAATTATTTTAGTGAAGGAAAGAACACGAAGTAACGAAACGAACACTGGCAAAGACTCATTCCAACTTATTTGTCTTTCGAACACCAAGCGACTCGCGCTCGTGCCGGTCGCAATTGATTTCTGAGGACGCTGTGTCTGTCGCCGTGGACCATGATTTTATGCTTTTCCTAACCCACGTTTCACATCCCCATGGGAGCACGGTACTTAATTTTGTTAACCAAAATAACTTTTCCATTTGCTTCCAGAAAATATTGATCGGTTTATAAGTTGCCTTTGATGGCAATCGCCGATACATGATTTCTTTCTGAAATCGTATCCTACACCATCCTAGATAAGACAGATTCATAATTCGTCATTATTCAACACAAAGTGTGAGGAATACAGTCCTTTTATTGGGAAAAAAATTCAGATGCGGGAATAATCGACAAATTTATAATTGAGAAG
>NW_016914345.1:105116-152346 GCF_001483705.2 Eufriesea mexicana | reverse complement strand
AACTCATTTCTTCTGGGAGAAACCTTGGGCTATTCTTTTAATATTGAAATTACCGTGCGAGATATGACTAATTTATAATTGGTTATTATACGAAATTTATGACGAGGAATATTGCAACGAATCGGAAAAAGAGTCTTTCTTTTATAGGAAATAATTGGGAATCGAGGATAATCATCGATTTTAGAACTGATTTGTAAAAATGGAATACTGATTGGAGGAGAAGAAATTTTGAATTAATCTTCTTAGTACCGAAATTGCTGTTCTAAGCGTCTCATTTACAATTCGTCATTATCAATCATTGCGGATAAGCAGCGTTGCTACGAATAGTATCCATCGATACCTAATGAAGATAATACCTTTGTGGGAAAAGATTGAAAGTATTGGTTTATTTGTATCGTAATTTTTTATCAATTTCGCCATTAACTAATATTCATGGCTACTTCTGAGTTTTATCTTGTAGATACCTTTCCAGTTCGTAATTCAGTTCCTTAACGAATAAAGACTATTCAATATAATTTTGCTGTATTTGACTGTATCTTGCTTAAGGCATATGAGTGACACGTGTGCCTTTCATGCCAAATTTTTCAAAACATCTACTCCTGTTCTACACAATAATATAATATTCATCCTTTCCCAAACTTTTCCAAAAATTAATTATAATGTATTCTGAAATTTCTATTCTTGCCATGCGATAAGGAAGTCCAATTATTTCTAGATTGAAGTTGGAACTTCTAGACATCACAAAAGAAATTGCAGTAACAATGCATCAATTCATGATATCATTCCTTAATCCATGCACCATTTAAAAGTAAATTTTCAAAATATATGTAATGACGCTAATTTAAATTAAGAAATTTTTATCCGCTCGTTCAGAAGGACCTTTCGCCTCCACACTGCATAAGGAGTTGGTGAAAATGAAATAGAATCGCGTGAAGAGATGGACCTAGGTAGTTGCTGGAAGTCAGTGCATGTTCACTTTAAGATGAGCGCTTTCCAAGTCATATTAAGTTGATGGGGACCGGTATTGCTTGCAGGACACCACATGCCCAAGAACCTGAGGCCAAAGATCAGCGTGTGTTTTGGATTATAAATTACATACCGAAGATACGCCTGCGTATCGTTTATTATTCGCCGGGTTTCCTATGCTTGACAAATAAGGTCACTAATAACACCCATTCCCTTATCCATTTATTTCCCTTTATTTATGTCGTAAACTTCCCTTATTCGATTTACTGTGTGTAGCCTTAAATAACCTGTTCATTTAAGACTAACTTAATTGTTTTTATTTTATTAACGTTTATTTTCTTAACCTAGTTATCATTTGAGGCACTGCTATCCATTCAAGCAAAATTAAACTACTTGTAACTGACATTCATTAACATCTATGTTTTGTATCATTAACAATTTAAACTCGTATCAGAATTCCATTCGAAGGGAATAAATACAAAGTTGTGAAACGCGCATTGTCCTGATGTGGAAGAATGGAAACAAAAGCGTGAGGACTAAAATACAATTTAAATACTGATATTTAACATCGTTTTTTACCGGAACACGAGTTACAGGTATTTCGAATGTTATCATATCCGTCTGTTATAAAGTGAGCTAGGATATTCGAGGTATCAAGAGTTGCACCCGAAGCGCGGGAGAAGTTGATCCCTGTAACGTGTAAAGCACTAACCAACGGGAAAGAAATCACGATGAGGAATAGTGTACATTAAATTTATATACTCCGTAATTTTTTGTAATGAAACATATGAAGAATTGCAACTCGCATTCTACTCCCGCTGAAAGTTCTACTTACCCTTTCTACCGCACAGAGCGTAACTGTGGAAATACAGTGATCACTATGGAGGACCACTGCTCTGATCGTTGTAAGTTGAACTTATATGTGTAATTAATCTTCGACAAATACGATATGGAGATAGTTATTTGGGAAATTGAATTTGGAATTCTGACTACTTGGAGATCTTGCAGCAAGAAGTAGCAGTCAGCATCTAAGGAGTAGAAAAGGAAAAATGTATAATTTGAATAAATAAATATTAACGAACGCTCCTAAATCACAGCTTATGTTATCAGTAATATTAGTATACTTGTTATTTTTAAGCCATAACCTATTTTATTTCTTAGTTAAATTCTATGTATGAAACGATGGAATATAGAAAGATGGTTGAAAGGAAAACTGAAATACTTCAAAAAATGATTTATGCATGTCCTAAGATTTAATTATACCGCCGAGAATTTAATTACTTATTCTTCCGATTAGTATTATTCTGTCATACCATGCATATAATTAATAAAAAGTTTCAGAGAAGTGTATTCAAAATAATATGATATAGAACTCAGGCTTGAAGTTTATATTTGAATGTTAAAATTGAGGGCAATTTTTCCAGTGAAAATACGGATTCAACCTAATGGCATTTAATTAACCACGACAGTAAGTACCAGTGACAATATTAATTACCAGATTACTAAATTAGATTATATTGAAATAAAAGTTTCGAGACAGAACATTATTAACCAGTTGGTTGAGAAATAAATATTTACGTGTCCATTTTGGGGATGGCTTTATTCTCCACTAACTCCAGAATCCCTTCAACAGAAACACAATTAATTATATCAACTAATATTACGTTAAGCATAATAGGTATCGCAGATGCTATTTCAGAATTTCACATTGAAGGTTAATATTTTATTCTGTTCTCTATTATTCACATTTCTCCATTCCTATTTCTCCAGTTTCTTATTTGATAAGGAATTTTTAATGAAATTGTTTGCTAAATAAAATTTAAAAATTCATATCCTTTCCACAGAAATTGTATTATTATCATCTGTTATTATTAAATGTATTATTAATTAATTCAATGAAAACGTATTCCATTTAGAAAATCTCGTTCCACACTATAAATACCAGAGGAACAAAGATGCAGGTACTTATCTTATTCAACATTTTTGTTACCTTCAACATGGTTTAATTTTGCCATCACTATAACTACAGCCTTTGCTTTACATCTTTACCAATATTTATCAATAACCCCAAGAATTACGTTTAATCGACTGCCAGTAGTGTACCAACGTACTGATTTATATACTAATGACTCAAGAACGTAAATTGGCTATAATGAACTAAAATTATCGGGGAATCAACATATTGCAGATAAGCTTTGTGTAATACCACTGTTGCATTTCTATCAAATACCACATGCTGTGAAAGAGTTAGATTCCAAATCCGATGAAAACATTTCATACTGGATATTATTCACGGTAAAAAAGTTACTTCCATTATATGCAAAGAGAGGAACTGAACCTTATGAGCCATTTTTCGCAGGAAAGGATATTTAAAATTTAATATATTGCGTATCAATTTTACGCCTTAACACACAATCTAGAAAATCAACATGTGTTTTTGACTTATTAAATATTTAGGAGATTGTAAATTAAAGACAGTTTCATTCAATCCAACGGGTATAAAATTCTATTCCCTACAAACACATACTAGCGAACCTAATAAGCTAATTCTAGCCTTATTCATTTTTACTATTACCTCCAAGAGCATAAGGCTATAACGAAGTATTAGAATATTAGAATACCAATTATATTACGTTAAGATATTAGGATAATCTCCTTTAACCAGTAAGATTTATCGAATTCAGTAATTAAAGAAGAATGGATGTTTCTGGAAATTTCCTTTCTCGTGTCATCTCCATATGAATTGAATCACAAAAAGCGTTTAGTCTAACAGGATGTTCCTAACAGAAAGAATCAAAGATACGAAACAGAGATGTCAAATAATGGATATTTGCATTGAAATCCTGTCATCAATTGTTTCTATAAAAACATTAGACATATGCTAGGTGTTCTTAAAGGCCCGACACTCTTGAACGTAATAGATCACCAAGAATAATTCACATGAACAAATAATGTCAGAATAAAAAATAACCAAAATACGAAATCATCAATAACTGAATACAAAGCTTACCATACGTTTGTAAAAATTCCTTATATCAATTTTATATCATAAATTCGTATTATCTAAAGTAAAACTTAATGTCAGTACTACCAAAGCGGTTGACGTAACGAATTCCTGACTTCCTTTCTTCATAATTATTAAAAAAATACCCTTTTTGCGTTAAAGCTATTCTTGATATTTACCATTAAGGAAAGAGAAGGATTATCCGCACTCTCTTGCCTTTATTGAACTGCTTCATATGATATGTATACTTTGCTCAGACATACGTCTCATCCCGGAAGCACCAATATTAAACAAGTGCAGGTCGCACCAATTTCTGCATATCAATTTCACGTCTCGAATCCACTACTGAAGGACACTAAACCGGGAGTATCTAACAAAATTGAAAAATCGCGCGGCACAGTTACATCTATATAAAAGTCCCAACCATTTCCATCAAATTATTAGTAAGACAAGCAACTTCTATCACGAAACACTAATACTCAATGGTTAACCACCGAATAACTTAACACCGAGACACAATCGAGGTTTCACGGCGCGTATAGGTACTGGTCTTTGAATCCACTACCTTCAAAACGTCCGGCATTTGAAGACGAAACAGTGTGATAAGGAGCATATTTTACTATACGTTCTATTCCACATTCTCGTTTTACCTGTCAAATAGGCATCGAGCGCTACGGTGGGATATCACCGCGATGACACCACGCGATGCATATTCGTTTACCATCCTTCGCTCAACACTGAATAAGTTAGTGTTGTACGGGGTCCTCGGTACAATGTGTCGTTAGAAGACCGAAATCTTGATATGCCTTATTGCCTCTCATTTACTGTTACATTTACTGTAACCAAATCATACATCTCCGTAGAGGATTCTGTCTGCGAATCGGTTAAATCCAATTCATTTTGTGGCGATACATGGACAGACACATAGTGAGTGCAAAATTTGGCTCAGAAAGTTACAGCGAATATTTCTTTGCAATACCGCCAGCAAGACATAGTTCAATCTTGTCAGTTACAATAATAGCAGCAACAATAAGTGCTCTGCACTATAAAAACATTTTTAGTTATTCCACCTATAGTGAATCCAGTTGGATGTCAGCACTGGAAGATATATTGGAAACAAAAATTTTGTTTCGAAAAGAAGACTTAAAGATGTTTGCGAGTTTCCATAAACTGCTTTCCCATTCAGTGTTTTCATTTAACTGGTTACTGAAGATAAGAGCAAATAAGAAATTGCAGATCAGCGAAGTTGATATAGTGGTATAAGCGGTGTGCAAATGGTTGAAAAAATATTCGTGAGAGTAAGTTGTAATGAACAATTGCAAGTAACGCTGTAGCACTAGAAGCACCTACAGCATAATGTATATATTATGTAAGGAAGGGAATATAATAGGAAAATTGTAAAAAGTGATCATATACCACATTTTAAAAATATGGGTAATATTTTTATGAGTGGTGGATCTATGATGGATCCAATAGGACACTTGTAGACAAATGTAAAGTATACAGATTAATTGTACCGCATTTGCACTCATATATTCGAAACGACATTCTTCCGATTTATGAATTTTTACCATGATATGCTGTTTCTGTAACCTACATTAATATTACAGTGTATAATTACACAAATTGTACGTGCATTTTCCATATTATATTCGAGGCAGACAATTTTGTTTCAGGAAGGAAAGGAAATTATAGATTCACGCTCCATCGTCCTATACCTTCTGAAGGGAGATGACCAAGTAACTAACTACAATTTAATTATCCCTTTATAGCGAGGCCAGTAGAGTGTAGAGATGTTGAGTCCCACTTGACTCGTATTGGATTTATCAGGGTCGATAACATATTCGACGTGCGAGGCTCGGCGTACAGATTCGATTCCAGGATAATGCCAGGACACCAGCGTGCATGTTTCTGATAAACAAGTGAAAGCGTACGAGTAACTTCGTCCGAATGCGTTCTGTTCCAACTGAGAAAGGGTAAGGCAAATCAGACTCGCACGTTTGACCACTAACGATAAGTTTCTCCTTAGCGCTTCATGATCTCGCTGCGGCTAGGACGTACCGCCATACTGCCTCGGTTATGCCTGTGCAAGGGGAACAGATCCTCTTTCTCGTGATTTATTTCGACGTCACTCTCTAAGTAGATTGCAGACGGGTTAAATTACGAGCATAACTTACGAAATAAGGACTAGATAAACGATGGAGCATCATCTGAGTATGTATATGACAATGAATATTGGGAGAGCATCTCTGTGAGGAATAGATTAGAAATTTTTCGAAAACAGTCTTGAGAAAATGCGGGGAGACGAGATTTTATAGAGGAGAGTACCGAGCGAGAAGTATTGGGTGGTTTAAGTGGTATCTACGATGAGAGGATTTGGTAAATTGGAAATCATCGCGGTGTAAGATTAAAGCGAAGCTGGAAGGTGATAGTTGGTTCTTTGGCCACGTTCAAGTATATGTGAAACGTGTATTTAAATATATTATATACTGACTGTGCAAATATGACAACTAATATTAATCGAATGGGATAGGGTGTGGACTATGAACGGAAAGGATAATTAATTCGGAACCTTGGTATACATTTTAAAGTTGTATATACACTTTAAAGTTATAAATGGTGAACGTGGTAACCGGACAGGAAGCTCTTGCCCGTGAATGCTTCATTACTTCCAAATAAGACTAACTATGAAAATTTTGGTATGACAATATGGATACTGAACTTCAACCATTATAAACTAACTGTAGGAAAATAGCATTTACTACTTAATTATTAAACAGCCAAATAAATTTGCGGATATGAATTATAAGGTTTACAGTTAACAACAAATTGCTCAGCGAATGAATTTGTGGTAGATATGAATAGAACGAAAGTAACTTAGGACATGGGGTTATAAATTTCTCGCATCTCTGGTTAAATGAATTTGATAAGGGAATAGATAGCTGTATGTAACAGTGTCCAATAAATTTCATCTTCTATTTAAATCTGTGATAGCCATTCGGTAATTCTTTTAGAGTTCACTTTATCAAGGATGAATGCCTAGTCTTAGTTGCTCCAGCATCCTGATATTTTAAATAAGTGAATTTGTACAAGAATAAGCAAGAATAGAATAGGACGTTCTTTCCTACCTTACAAGTCAGATGAGCGTATCCCGAGTTAATCAGTGTCTACATTTAAATTTATTATTGCTTCTAATAATTATAAATAATTTTCAGAGTTTGGAAATAACTCTCCGAGCATTATTCATACGAATATTCTTGGACTTTTTTAAAACGTTTATTATATGATACGCATCTGCTTCACAGTAGAGTATTCTTTACGTTTCTCTGAAGAGCAAACCACCCAGAAGCAATATTAGGATGAAGATCAGTATTGATAGAGAAGTGAATTATATATGCTCAAACTGAGAAACATACATATAAAACGTAGTACGGTTAACTTAGCATAACGATGTGTAGAAGAGAATTCCTTAATTTAGGATACCCGTAAATGGTATTACTAGTTTTGTATAAGTTATTGAATGTATTGTTAACATCTAATTTATAGTGTTAATAACAAGTAGCTCGAAAGAAATAGAAGAAGGTGAGAAAATATCGACTCTTATCGTGAAAATGTAATTATAAACGATATCGACAAAATTCGAAAACCCACGGCCGATTTCAGAAACCGATTGTAGCTCATATAAAAGTGGCACCACACGAATTCCCATTTCCTTGCCGAGTGGAGCTCGGTCGAGGTACCTCGGGGCCAGGACAAGGCTCTTCCACGACTTCACCAGTGGGACCTAGGCGACCTTCCCTAGGGTCAGATTTGAGCAAGTTGGCTTTGGTAAACAAATTTTTATACAGCCCTCTTTCGGCTTTATATTCTCGTTTCGATTCAGACATATCGTTTTTGTCTTTAATATGTCTCATCTTTCCACCTTCTCATCAGCTCTTTCCCAGGACTAATCAACATACTCACTTATAAATTTATTATCTGAATTCGCAGGTTTGAGCACGAGTTCAGTTGTCGTTCTTACGTCTGTAGAGCGACTTCTAAGATTTCGAAGAGTTCGTCGGCGGAGTGGTTTGTCGTGGCATTGGGGTAGTGTGGTGGTGGGGAGGAGATGAATGGTGGTCATTGTCTTCATCTTCTGGCTAGTCGATAGCCATTGTCCACTCTATGGGTACATCACTCCCCGCACTTGTTTTATTTCAGATACTACCTATTTTTATTTCCGAATTACATCATCGCTGGTTTATTATCATGAATTCGGATTTATTTCTCCGATGGCTGTCTCTGTCGCATTGATGGATCGATCCTTCCATTTCGCTAACGTTGGCTGTTTCTATTCGCCTGGCTTCTATATCCTTCCATGTGAATAATCCGTTTCCTTTTGGGTTTATATCTAATTTAATATATTCTCCTTTCAGATTTCAGGTTTCTCAACATTTATTCTAGAAGACGTCGATGGATGACGAGGGATGCCTGCGTTAAGGCACAACCAGTTACAAGGTAGAATATATTGTTAGACGACGAGGCATGCTTGCGTCTAGATTAAAGTCGTTATAAATTGTTTTAAGATAGATTACTAGGCTAAGACTCACGTGCGCGTTATTTGTAGAAAGGTAAGCTACATAAGTGGGAGCGAATGCATCTACTCCATATCCCTTTTCTGTTATCCATCTCGTTTACCAAATAGATCATAATTGTTCTCCCGATAATCACGATCATCCTTAAGTACTAACAAGCCTACGCTATGCACTTCCGTGTATCCGATAATTCCATTCATGATAAGACATCGTCACGACTCGTCTCCCACGCTGATACAAGCATCCGTCAATCCCATCATGCATCGGGTTCCAGAAAGGCCTTCGTGTCACTATTCCTTCTGCAGTCGATGGGAGGCTCCAGCAGCCCTAGACGTACGCTGCTAGGGTATAGGCCTGTAGTTGGTCCGGGATGTGTCTACGGACATAACACTTGGGATGATTAAGTTCTACACTTTGGGGCATGTGCACGCAATGTCCGTCTGACTGCATGGCCTCGCTGAATACTCGTTGCGGCTCTGGGAGTTCCATTGTTTCGGGGACTACGTTTGCTCACGTTTATGCCATGGCAAATCTGCAATGGCTGAGGTGGGCTGGGCCTGATCGTGATGCTGAACATGGGGTTGTCTTGTACGCACGGATACGATTCGTACGTTAGTCGGTATTTTGATTATTCTCGAACTCCTTCAGGCGCGTAGCGATTATAATTTAGCCTTTCTTTGCACTAGTTTCTCATATTTGATCCCCCAAATTTTTGGGAACTTGGAAATATTAGATTCTGCTGAAACGTGGTACATTATCGTTGTGTTAGTAGAGTGTAAATTCTAATATCCACATCCGAAACGCTTTTTGTAACATGCGAGATGTAATTAAGTGTCAGTACATTCACCTTAAATTCCAACGCTCCAAGTTGGATTAGATTTCTTGAAACAGATATTGCCAGCAGGCTGCTCCACTAGGGCGCGCGTTGGGTCTCGATGCGTAGCCGCTACCACGATGCGAGTCCTGGTAGTTGGTATCGTACTCCATAGAGCAATTTTAGGATAACAATGCCAAGCAAATAGCTTCGAGCAAAATTTACGATATTTGCTATCTATTGGAGATTTTAAATGTTCCGCTTGAGCTTCGAAAATATGAGGCGAACAGAAATTATTCCAATGAAATATAAACTTAGAGATTAAGTCCGACACACGCTCCACACCTATTGTTTTATCGACAGGAAGTCAACAATGAGGGACATATATCTAACTAGGATTCGGAGAATGTCATAATATGCATTTCATCGGATATTGACAGTAATCTACGAAGATACTTATCAACTTCAATTTTAAAAGGAGCTTATAGCTTATGAAATAGGAATATGTGATCTAAAGTACTTCTTTAACTTACTATGCGACAAAGCAACAAGGTCTCAAATTAATGATAGTATTATTGATTTAATATTATTAGTTACAATATTAGAACTAAGTCCTCAATTAGTTATATACAGTATTGAATTTTCAGGTACATACATTAATTACAAACCTAATACCAACTGCACCTCTAGAACCTTGAGCCTACGCGATACCGAACATGCAGCAATGAAAGTGCTGGCAAGAACCACATGAAAAGAGCGTTTCCGGGACACCAGGCATAGCAGGTTACATTAAGCACATTTCCATAATGCTTAATAATCGCGAAATGAGAGAAATGCAATACTTGATGCTTCACGGGAATGACGTAATTTCGATTACCCCAGAGGGACGGGTCAGACTGCAAGTAATGTCAGTATGTCTCTCCTTTAGTTCAATAGGCGAAAACGCTTTCTGAGACACTTTCACTCCGTTTAGGGCAACTGCGGTAGGCCCGATAGAACAATAATCACACGAATAGCCGATACTTGCATAGGTAGGAGTTCGCGTATCAACCCCTTCATTAAAATTGTGAATCACAACATATGAATCTCAATTCGACCCCTTGTCCCTGGATTTAGGCTTTTGTAGTCGGTTATATCTATTACCGAATTTAATCACAGCATTCCTTTGTTAATAATACCGTATATATTTTGGGTAAGGTTATCTATAAAATCTTCGCACATCTTCAACTTCTAGCCTATGAAGGTTGATTAACGTAGATCTTCAAAGGCACCAGTATTCATCCTACCTTTACGCGAACATGCATTATACATCATAATCTCTACCACACACGTGTGGTAAAACTAGGTGCTTCGTAGAGCTGTCTGAATTCGAAACTTAAGCAGTGAACGTGTTAAACGGATTTAACAGTCCTCTTGATATCTTCGATGCATACTATCGAATTAATCAGCTAACAAATTTAACATAACTCTCAATACCAGTCGAACCCTATATATCGCGGCAAAGAAATCTCTGCTTCCAATTCAGGTTCCGCAACTAATTACCCAATATACATCCTGAAGCTTTACTTAATTTTTCTATGAATATGTCAAGAAAAATTATTTCTAAGAATTTATATTTATAAATTAATTACCTGATGTATTTAGTCAAAAACGCTCACTCGAATTCTCTGCAGACTCCATAAATAATTCACCAGTGACAAGAACAATAAAACTCATATTAACAGTGGAACTACCGTACGGGACAATGTGATTAGCTTTAGATACACTCTCTTCGCAATTCCCCGGAGTATGCAGTCCCTTATTGCAAAATAAGCGTAGTATCGCATATTTTCCTTCACGTACACGTAGAACTTCGGTTACCGGGAGAACGAGGGTCGGATATACATGGCCAGTGTCAGTCGAGGAATCCGTGGGTAACGTGTCGGAGCATTAGCATGATCATATATTGTCATGTTAATCTTTAGTTGAAGTCGATGGTAACTGTCGTTTAATCGAGTAGTGAAGTTAAGTGTCGAAGCCGAGTAGGGTTGTATTATTGCAATACAGTGTTGAGCGTTGCTGTGAACAGAGAAGTAATTCGTAACTTTATTGTCGTTCTCACTTATTTATGTCGTTGATGCCAATAAACATTATCACTGTCCAATCTCTGTATCTATATCGATCTTTATTCGATTGTGATCACAATTATGTATGCTCCTTTAACTTCATTAAAACGATTCAACCATTTGCGCTTCAGAGGCGCACCTCATTCGCCATTTGATAAAACTTTGAAGCTCGATATTCGTAAATATGACACATTCCAGATAATGTAACGTTGTCCGAGTTATTGAATTCATATAATCCTACGCGTTAATTACCATCCGATTTCTTATTCCTTCCCAACGTTGAAACGGAAAGCCTTTAAATTCCTGCAATACCTTGGCCAAAATATCGTAGCATGCAGGTGGTTAATTGCCATCAATAAGGTACATGATATTTAGGTACTCGTTATAGGTTCATGGCTCTAATGTTAACAATGTATCATAAACAGTTAACAATTTCAAATATCTGAGCAAGCAAGTAAAGTCTATACCCTTGCCAGCCTTCGATCTATCTACAGCACTCACAAATACCTTCCACATATTCTCAGCCATATTATCCTTCAGATACTTGGTGAAACGTAACCTACGTTCTAATTTTCATCAACTTCCAATCAAACTGTTGGAAAACTGGCAACTATCTTCGTTGAAGGTTCGGCGATAAACGAAACCAGAAATGTAAAACTTGGAACACAGCTGTGAGAATGTGAGAAAGCAGAGGGGTTGCGAAAATATACCCTTCCACGAATGTCGAACAATGGCGAAAATATGTTTGGTAACCAAGAGGTGACCAGTATACCTGATTACAAAATGAATACAGCTCATCTTCAACAATCATGCCCTCTAAAATAGTTTGACAGAAGTACGTCCATCATTTGCTTGATATAGTTACGCAGGATTACCAATCTGATATATTCCTAATCACACCACATGCGCTATCAAGCTTAATACAATTCTCAACTTCAACTGTGCCGCGACTTTATGACCCTCTCTAAATTCCTCACAGACCAAAGGGATCACCGCTACACCTTCCAACTTTTCTTCCAAAATTTGACCTTTCCTTTCTCTGGAAATCCCTGCCGCTTTATTTCGGATCGTGGGAAACTCCGCCATACCATGTCGATCGAATGTTCGACGCTATCGAGGCTGGAGTTCACCCACATACGACGCAACGGCTCGGAACGATCGTTAGACCGGATGGAACGTGGATGAAGCGTAACACATTGTCGAGTGTGTCGTTTCGTTCGAGAGACACGTTGTGGATCAAAATGAGAAGAAGTTTAACGGTATAAATAAAGCCCCCCTCTCCGCGCAACCAGCTCTTGTCGGCTCCACTTCCTGCCGCCTTTTTTCTCCTTTCCCGCTCCGAGCTTTCCTTCCACGCCGATTTGACGTAGCCGTACGTGACAGAGGTGGCTTGATCGACGTGCTCCCGATCCGGACAGTTTCCAGAAACGTCCACTGTGTGCACCATCGACAAGAGTAGTTAGACAGTGCACAGAGGCAATTTGTTAGATTTCGGAGTCACGGAGGATTATCTCCCAAGACCAATTTTCTTTCGAATGGCTATAATTTCAGCGAGACGTTTGGTGATATCAGTGGAGATGTTGACAAACGCTTGCTTGTAATATTGCCGAATACATCGAAGTAATTATTGGTAATTTGTGGTAGGAAATTGTTTATAACCTTGACGTTTGTGTTGCTCAATTAATTGGAAATTTTTTGTTGACGTTGCCTCAAAATTACGCTCCAATTCTTTAGATAAATGTTGATATACACCGAAGTAATGATTATAATGAGGAATATGCTGATTCGATATTTAATGCACTTTTTAAGCTGTAAAGCTAATATTTCTTTTAAAGTAGTTACGTGTAGAGCAATTAATTTTACGATGCCATGAATTCGTTCCTTTGAGTATACTTGTGCGTGCTTGATGGCAAGTTCTAAACGAATTGTGGCAAGAATTGGGTATCGAATACGTTATTAAATCAATGGAATACTCGCTGTAAAGTTTTACAAGCAATCTGCACTTACACAAGTGTCGTATTGCTATCCGCGAAGGAAAAATGTGCTGCACATATTTGGTATGATTATGTAAAGGATTGCCCTATATTTCTAGGAAAATCTGCTTCGGTTTATGTTTCAAGTGTATTTCCAGTGCACAGGAATTAGCAAAGTTTCGCTTAACCAATTTTGGAATCAATTTGATTTCACTTTTAAGCAGAGCAAGTCATTACATCGAATCAAAACCCTTTGCTCCTGTGCGACCAGTAATAAGAAGGATTATAACCTTTAACGCACGTTTGAGGTTCATTTTGTTTCGAAATCTTTTGGAATACGGTTAGGAGGTATCTGATCGTCCATAACGTTATTAAAGCGGAAAAATATTTTATTTTGAACATTTATAATTTATTCTGCTTGAAACGAGTTTTTATTTATAAGATAGAATTTGCTACCGGCAATTCGTATGTCGGAGCTCTGCACCACGAGCTTGTTCCGTTCGCAAAGACTTCGTGCCTGAATTTGGATACAAGTGATCGCGGGCGATCACTTATAGCAGATGATTGGTTGTTTTTGATATTCGCTGCAGCAAAGACTTCCATCTTTATTCTTTACTCCTTTATATATTGAAAGAAACATTCCTCGGTTAACGTTGCTTGATAATTCAGTAGTTGTGGTTTATGAGGTGATGTCAATCGATTCGGGTGTGAGGTTAAAGGGACGGGTATTTCGAAATAACGACTGAAATAAGGGGAAATGCAATATTCGCAAATCATAGAAAATAGATTAAAAAGGAAGAGAAGCACACTTATGGTATATTAAAGCACCCAATAAGACTACTTGTAAGTAGTACATTACCGATGCATATAATTTAGGCAAAATTCAAACCATAACCACGGAATTAATTTCGATATTACCACAGAATTCTGTTGAACTGAAAGAAACAGAAAAATTCATTTTCCTACGACATTCAATATATAACGACCACCTTACTTTCATTTCTACATAATGGAATTCCTTTGTCCGTAATATTTCATAAAAATCTGCATTCTATATTATACAAGTCTAATCTGAGTCATCCACTTCACCTTCAAGGAAATACAAACTGTTGTCTATGTCAACATATACATTTAGTAATAACGAGAAGTATAATTCCAAGGCATTAACTAAATCACTTGACTCCACTAAAATATTTTTATTTCAAATTTACAAATCCACATCTCCCTGACCATTCTGCGTATGTAAATTGAGGTAAAACCGAATACTACTTATGCGGGAGTATACGCAGCAAAATTTGTCTTAATTCAGTCACTTATCTGCATGTAAATATTCATATCAGACAAAACAAGCGACGAAATAATTCAAAGGAAACCTATATAGAAGGAAAGTAACCATAACTAAAATTTAATACCACTTGCACTCCGCATCTATGCATAAACTTCTTTTTTAGACACAAAGGAGGTACAAATTTTTTATGAAATAGCAGAGCAACAGCTAAATTATGCGAAAAGATAGTCCGCTCTATAATTTGCAGTGCTTTTCGAATAACTTCAGGGCGGTACATCTCGGTAAAAAGGAATTATTTTTGATTACAGACAAACTTGTTTCGAGGGGGTAGGTTAGCGTTACACAAAGCAATGGATAAAAACTTTCAAGAAACTCTTACTACTTTCAGAATACTATGTACGGTAAAAATAAAAATAGCAAACATCAATTACCCTTGTTTATTTGTTCCACAAGCGTGACATGTCAACCAGTATATGCTCCCAGTTTCGGATTCACCACATTGAACAGTAGTTGGTTTTAAGAGTGAGGATTTTAAAATATCATGTCCTCTTCTTCTTGTCTTTTCTTTGACACCTTCGCCATGCATTATTGCATTGCCACGATTTTTCGCATAAAACGGAAAAACTTGTAGAAAGTATTGTAGATGCTAGTTAATGTTCGTTTGCGGTGTTAAAGACTGAAGGCACTAAGCGAATACGTATGTGACATGTGCGTACAATGAATTTCAATATAAGGTACATAGAAATCTGAAGACTGTGGTGTTATATCGTCGCGAAATGTGCCATATAATCTGTCCAATGTCATGACTACTTCCTCCCCATGTTTCGACAACCACTGCCCGGAATATAGCCATTCGTTTTGGCGAGATCAAAGCTTGGCCGTCGTATACTTTTCACATGCCTCCCAGTTACGCAAATCCGTCGTAGGTTCTCGGTACCTGCGTCACAGCGGCGATGGGGAATGTAGTTCGAGCCATGTCCACTAGGTACCAATTAGTTGACAGAATTGAGGGGCTGTGAATGTGAAGTCAAGGAGAGGGGCTTCTGAAGTCAATGAAGATATAATCAATTCGTTCGGAAAAACGCATAACGGAACGACGAGCGGTCTAAAGGTATGGGATGATGGAATTGGAGGCTAGAAGCCGAAGTTGAAAGGAAGGTGCTCCGATGAAAAGAGAAGGATGCGTGCACCCTCTGCATCTCCACAATTTCGCTCCTTTCCCCAACATTTTTTGTGGATTATGAGGTATGAGGAGTACGGATTCTTTTTCTACGGAATCGAGTGGAGGGTGGAAAAGTGCACCTCCTAAGCAGTAGTTGAGTGGGACGGGTTGAGCTTGAAAGGTGTGATGAAGCTACAGATTGGTTTGAGGACTTGTGGCACTTTGTCCTCTATGGACGAATTGTATAAGTGTTGCGCAATAACGTTAAGGATATTTAGTTAATTAATATGGTCACCTATTTCAGCAAACTAACTACGTCAGGCTTGCGAACCACAGGGATACAGAAGATATATGAATTAGTTTGAAATACTCTACGCATAAGCCACTAGAAAAATGCGAGCACAATTCTTATATCGGACGAAGTTCATCCTGCCGAATTTTGGAATGAATTTAATCAATTAATTAATTAATTCCATTACAAAGATGATTGATGTCTGTCAATTGCTTAATGGTATGTATGTGATCAATTATCATATTAAACACTATTATCATTGGCTATGTACCTGGCTGATGACGATTATAATAGTTAGTAGCGTCTTGATTGAGGTGTTGTGCCCTTCTTGTTAACTTAGTGCCCACATTTTTTTCATACAATTACCCTTATCTCACTGACAACGTCTGAGGTAATAATTGTAATGCAATTTTCCTTGACCTTTGCATTAAACAAATTGCCATCAATAGCTTGAAGGGTCTTTCGATTAAGTATCATCCATTCCTGTCTCATTTACATCACAAAATTTTACCCTTCCTATTACCGTTCTTCATTTCCTATTGCGCGTGGTGTCGTAAGCACGAAACTCACACGAAGACAATATTTTCAGTGCAAAAGCTGGAATTACACGCTAACAGGCGTACTCATATTCAAGAAAAGGAAAGGGAAGTGTATTGTGCAGGGTTTGGTACTTCTTCGGAATGAGCCGTTGAATTTCTACTCACTGTTACTGTTTCCGCCGCTCACAAGCTTTATCTTCATTGGATGGTGCATCTGCATGGAAATAGAGTATATCGATTAATTATGCATAAAGTTTCTAAGTTCTACCACCACAGCAGCGCGGGACAGAGCGTAGCACTGCAATGCAGAGCAATAAATAGCATCGAATACCAGCACATAGCACAACACAGCATACTACTGCTGAGGATGGCACCATTCCGATCAGCACCGTTACCACAGCACAGCATTTCAGTACCCGGCGCCGCATTGGATAAAACCGCAAACAGAACAGAGCACAGCAGCGTGCAGCTGAACACAGGAGGGCGCTCCAGGGCGCAGGAGAGGACGACGGAGCTCAATAATGCTCAGAATACCAACGAGCAGCTGCAAATAGCCACCAGAACGCAGGAAAGCGCATCGAAGGGCAGCAGACACACAATGAAGCGACGTATACCCCGAAGAGCAGACAGTAGCATAAGATTCCTTCCAAAGCCAAAATAACCTATCCAAACATATCCTGCCCTGACGTAATGAAGCCTAACGGCAGCAGGCATCAGTCAAGCGCAGTATCCATCGAATAGCAGCGAAAAATACAGTTTCCGAACTTATCCTTGCATAGCCGAACCAAGCATGTCATACTCTAGCCCCATATACACAGCTTTCCGTAACCTAAGTGCAGCTGGGGACAGCAGAACACAGAAAAACGACGCAGATAGCAGGAGAGCACTGAAATGGGACAAATACCAGAGAATACTAGTGAAAAGCACAGATTCCAAACCCAAGTTAACGTAACCTGGCCTATCCGTAGCTAAGCACGTCATAATGCAGTTGAGGACAGCAGAGCGTAGCACAGCAGATTAAAGAGCCGAAAACCACTGGTAGCAGCGCATGGCACCGATTCATATCCTAACATTATCCATCGTTGCACATCCTAACATTACCACAGTAGGGCATGTCCGCGCGAAACGTAGCGCAGTAGAAGGGAGCAGTGCATAGTAAAGCGACGAAGATAACCGTATCGCAGAGAATAAAGCAGACTCTTGTATTATCCTATTCTGACCTAACCATGTAAACGCTACCTGCCAAAACCGACCTAGCGCGGTATATTGCAGTGTGCACCAAAGTGCAACTGGGCGCAGCAGAGTATACATAGGCGCCAAATACAAATGAGTAGCATCATTTCCGCTGGATTAACCTATCCACTGTCAATTAAATTCTGCAGCAATTCCAGAATGGTCAAAGGAAGGATAAATTATTGCTGTAGGTACAGCAATTCAATATGCAGTACTGGCTGTAGCCGTCTACGCTGTATTTGCATTGGTACAACCTATTCACTGGTCATCCAAATTCTATGACGACGATAGAATGACGATGGTGTAGATCAATAATCGCCAGATGTATCAACGATTGGGAATACAGGAGTGGGTATATCTGCCTTCAAGATTATATATCCATTATACTAACCTACACACTCACGTACTAAATTCTATTGCAAACGTTGAATGTTGAAATGATGGATGAATTATCGCTTGAGATGTTGACAATTGAAGATAAAATGCCAAGCGTAGCCATGAATGCTGTACTATTGCCATTTGAGTAACCTATTCAATGAGCATCCAAATTCTGCTGAAAATTATTGAACAACCAATGGCTAGACAAATCATAGCTAGAGAAGTCAGAAATTAACAATACGTTACTCAGTATAGCCATCTACACGTTCCTGTAGCCAGTCTATAAGTCTATCCACAGGCCATAAAGTTTCCACAGCTATTTTAGGATGACCCCTGGGTATTTCAAATATAGCAGGAGATATTCTCAAGTGACAATACGATTCTGAAAACAGAAATCTTCTCAGTGCCATAGCAATTGGATTAATCTATTCGCAGATAATCTTAATTCTGTAGCTGTTCTACAATGGCCAATGATTAGATCAATTATATACAGAGAAATTGACAGTCGGCACTACCGTACTGGGTACAGTCGTTTACGCACTTTAAGTGTCATCTGATTAATCTGTTTACGGAACACATAAATTGGCAGCAATTTTAGAGTGATATATCGCTGGATCTACCATCGTGTGAAATAATGACAGTTGACTACACGGTCCTAAGTTCTGCATCTTCAGGGAATTATAGCCATCCGCGTAGTACTAACGCTAATACATTAATGTATTCAGTGATCATGTTAATTTGATAGCAATTCTACATTGATCAATAGGTAGATATATTTTCGCCTGAAACGTTAACAACCGATAATTCGGCACATATTATAGCTATCTACGCAGTTCTATAG
The DNA here is from genome assembly GCF_001483705.2 of Eufriesea mexicana. Taxonomy (NCBI): domain Eukaryota; kingdom Metazoa; phylum Arthropoda; class Insecta; order Hymenoptera; family Apidae; genus Eufriesea; species Eufriesea mexicana. Next base: position 133,177 of record NW_016914345.1, on the reverse strand, counting down.
CCACTGTATAAAGCTATTGACTAATTACATAGATTACATAGCAATCCTAGAATGATCAATGGATTCACCGTTTATCCCTGGGGATATTTTCAATAAACAATGCAGTACAAGGTAGAGCCACCGACAATGATCTATAGTTACTGTAATAATAGATTCTCTGATCATTTGATTCTACTGCAACTCAAGAATCGTCAATGTACAGGTCATCCATCGCTAGGGACAGTAACAAATAATAATACCGGAAATAGTATAGCCTTTTACGCAGTACAGTGGCCATTGGATCTATGAATTCGTTGATCATCTATATTCTATAGCAATTCCAGCATTTTTAATAGATATATCAATTCTCGCTAGAGATATTAGAATTAACAATTAAGCACAGAATGTTGCCATCAGCGTGGTACCATAGCCATTGGATTAAACAATTCAGTTATCATTTAAATCCCACAATTTTGCAAGAATTATCAATGGTTGGATCAATCATCTCTACAGACATTAACAATTAGCAGTATACATAATAGCCACCTACACAATTTCATATCCATTGCATTAATCCATTCACTGATACTGTCAGTTCTAAAGCAATTCCTCACTGAAAAATGGATGTATCAATTTTCGCTAGAAACCTTAGAAGTAGATAATGCGGTACTTAGCGTTGCCATGCACGCAGTATTATAGCCATTGGTAAAATTTTTTCAGATATCATGTAAATACAACAGCAATTCAACAATTATCGATACATGGATCAGTTATCTTCAGAGGCAAATACAGTGAACAGTACACTACAGTCTACAGCCATCTACAGCGTACCATATCCATTGGATTAAACCATTCACTGATAATATAGGTTCTATGGGAACCCCAGCACCGTCAACGGGTAGATCAATTATCACTGGAGATATTAGTAATTAGCAATAGAATACTGGGTGAAACTATCGGCATTGCACGGTTGCAATAGTATTGATCTATTCACTGACCATTAATTTCTGTGGCAGTTCTAGAGTGACAGATAGATAGGTCAATTGTCGCTGGAGGTATAGGCATCTAACGCAGCAAAACTGAGTTAAGGCACCCACGCAGTACTATAACCATTGCATTATTCTATTCACTCTTCATGTAAGTTCTATATGTGTTATAGATTCACCAATTTGCGGTTCATATTTTTCTAGAGAAAATAACAATTAGGAATGAGATACTGAGTATAGACTTCTACGGAGTACTATAGCCACTGCATGATTCTATTCACGGATCAGCTTAATGCCATAGCAATCCTATGATGACAACTGTGTGGAGCAATTATGCCTAGAGAAGAGAACGATCAACAATAAACAGCAGACTGTAGCCATCTACACATTATTGTATCCATTGCGTTAATCTATACACTGATCACGTAATTTCTATATAAATTCTAGATAGAACAAAGGACAGATGAATTGTCGCTTGGAATATTAACAATTAGTTACAAAGTACTGGGTACAGCCATCAACACATTAGAAATGCCATTGGGTCAACCTACTTAGTGATCACTCTGCTTCTATATAGTAATTTTAAAATGATCAATGGATAAGTACATAATTGCTTGCGGTGCTAACTGCTGAAAATACACTAATCAGTATAGCCGGCAGCATACTCCAGTAGCCAATGGCATAAAATGGCAAAAAGCATTCGATGATAATGTAAATTGCGTAGCAATTAAAGAAAAATATATGGATAGATGAATTATCGCTAGAGATATTAACGTCTGCCCGTACATTGCTGATTATAGTAACAATTACAGTATCGTAGCCATGAAATTAATCCTTTCAATTACCATACAAATTCTAGGGCAATTCTGTTGTGATGAATGGACAGATTTATCTTCGCTAGCGATTTTATCAATTTCAAAAACAGTGGTGAGTGTAGCCACGAAGGCAGTACTATACCTGTTCGTATAAGCTATTGAATTATGATAAAATTTCTGGGGCAATGCCAGAATGGCCAATGGGTGGATCAAGTATAGTCAGAGACATCCACAATTGACTGTACAGTGCTGAGTATAGCCACCTGCACTCTATTATTGTCAATGGACTAATCCATTCATTGATCATGCAAATACTATAGCTGTACAATAAAGATCAATGGATAGACCAATTATCTCTAGAGACACTAGCGATTGACTATACCGTGCCGAGTACTGCCACCTATACAGTACTAGAGCCATTGAGTCAATTTATATAATGATCATCTTATTCCTGCAGCAATTCTAGAGTTATCAATGGATAGATGCATTATATCTGGAAAATTGAAAATTGAAGATAGAGTCCTGTGTACAGCAATCAACGTAGTACCATAGCCACGGGTATAAATTATCCGCCGTAGATTCTATAGCAATCGTAGGATGGTCAGTGGTTAGGTCAATTACCGCTAGATATATTAACAACTGTCTATACAGAACTGCGTATATGTTTCTAAACAGACCTATAGTACTTGTATCTGTTTATAAACAGTACATCCAATTTCTGTATCAATTATAGGATGATCAATAGGAATATTAATTGTTGCCATTGATATTAAGGAATGACAATGCAGTAACCAGTATAGCCATCTACGGAGCCCCATAAACGTCTATGCAGTAAAATATCCCCTGCGTTAACCTGTTCACTGATAATGTTAGTTCTATAGCGATTCCAAAATGAGCAATGGATGGATAAGTTATTGCAAGAGAAATTAAGAGCTAACTATAATGTAGTGAGTATAGGCATATAGGCAATTCCATAAAAATTGGTCTACTGTCTAGACGGACCACTCATTTTCTATAGCAATTCGGTATTGATCAATGGATATATCAATTATTGTCAGAGATACTAACAATTGACAATAATTTACTGAGTATAGCAATCAACGCATTACTACAGCCATTGGTGCAATACTTATACTGATCGTATTATACCAAAAGCAATTCGAGAATTGTCAACGGATAGATAAATTCTCGCTGGAGACATTGATAAATGGCAACAGAGTACTGAGTGTAGCCATCTACACAGTAATATAGCCAGCGTATTAGTCTACCTTCTGATGACTTTACTGCATAGTAATTCTTTAATGATCAATCCATCCATCAATTATCGCTTCGTATATACATAATTGATAACGCAGTACTGCGTATAGTCGTATACCACTTGCCATATTCACTGCATAATTCTATTCACAGATCATCTAATTTCTACAGAGATTCTAGAATTGCCAATGGATGGATCAATTATCGCCAGAGACATTTTCAATCTACAACTGGTTGCTGATTATAGCCGTCAAGGAAGAAATGTAGCCATTGTTATAATCTGTTCACCGATGATATATATTGCGTTGCAGCTCCAGAATGAGAAAGGACATATCAATTATCACCCAAGATATCAAAAATTGACAATACACTAGTAAGGGTAGCCGTCTACACACTTCTATAGCCACTGGGCATATCTATCCACAGATTAGATGCACTACATAGCAATAAGGAATGATTAATAGATGGATGAATTAGGGCTAGAGATAATAATACTTGACCATACAGTAATGCGTACAGGCATTAACATAGTACCGCAGGCGTTGAATTAACCTATTCACATAGGGTATCAATTTTATAGCAACTCCAGGATGAATAATGGGCAGAACAATAATCGCTTCAGATATCGACAACTGATTATGGAGTACTTGGTGTAGTAGTCTACGCAGTACTATGTCCATTGCATTAACCTAATCACTGACTATCTAAGTTCCAAGGTAATTCCGGAATGACAAATGTCTGGATGAAGTATCCCTAGATATACTAATAAGATACAATAGACTACAGATTGTAGCCGTCCATACAATGACATAGCCAATGAACAAATCAATTGGCTGATGATTCAAATACCGGAGCAATCCTAGAATGACAAGGGGCAGACCCATTATCGCTCGCCATGATATCAAATGACCACATAATACTGCGTACAGCCATTACAGCATTCCTGTAGCCGCTGTATTAATATGCTCACTGACGATCGAAACTCTACAGCATTCCTAGAATGTCAAGATACAGATCCATTATCGCCTGACATGTTAACAATTGACGAAACAGTACTATATACAGAAATTTACACAATACCACAGCCACTGTTAGTAATATGTTCGCTGCTCACCTACGTTCTTCTGGAATAATTGAACGATCAAAGAATACAGCAAGCGCCGCTGGAGAAAATGACATATGACAATACATTTCTGATAATATCCATCAGCAGATCACTGCCGTCGCTGTATTAATCTCTTCACTGAGGATATAAACGCCAAAGTAAACCTAGAGGGGCCAATGTATAGGTCAGTTGTGGCGCGAAAACTTACAACTGACATTACGGTACTCAGCACATCCACCAACAGATTACTGTCTGCGTTGGAATTATCTGCTCAACTATGATTTAAGTTCTATGGCAATTCTATAATGACAGGTGACGGATACATTCTTGCACGAAGTATAAACAACTGAAATCACAGTACTGGGCACAGCCAACATCACAGTACTGTAGCCGTTGCACTTCTTTGCTCAATAATGATGGAAGTTCCAAAGCTATACTGGAATAATCAATGCATATTACCGCGATGGCATGAGACATTTCCAATTGACAGCACGGTACAAGGTACATCCTCCAGCAGAGTTCTGCAGCCGCTGTACTAACTTGTTCAGTAATGATATATATATTATAGCAATTCTAGAATGACAAAAGGCAGGACAAACAACCGTCGAGATGATAACAATTGACAGCACCGTACTGAGTACAGCCATTTTGCGTTGAACTGGTTCATTCACTGACGATTTCAATTCCACAGCAAATCGAGAATAATAAGTATATAGATCAGCAATGGCTCCAGATCTTTACTGTTGCCAGCACAGTTTTCAGTACACCCACCAGCATAGAACTGTAGCCGTTGGCCTATTCTGTGTACTGATGAATGGAATTCTGTAGTAATTCTGGAATAATCAATGTATATGTCAGACATGAATGGAAATGTTAACAATTGTTAGAAGGTAGCTACCGCAGCCACCAGCAGTGCCTTGTTGTCGCTCCAGTAATCTGTCCACTGATGGTTTGAACTGCACAGCAATTGTGCACTGATCAACGGTTGGGTCAAATATAGGTATAGAAACTGACAAATGTCAAAGCAATGTTGAGACTATTAATCAAACGAAACTCCTGCCCTTCGATTAGTATATTCGCGGACCACATAATTTACACCGTAGATGTATAATGACCAATGGATGCAGTTACCACCGATTGAGACATTGACATCTGACAATAAAGTTCCGAGATTGGCTATCAGCGGAGCAAGGTAGCAGATTCATTACTCTGTTCACTGATAATTAAATTTCTGTGGCAGTTAAAGAATTACAAAAGGCAAATCCAATATCGCTCGAGACGTTAGCAATTGAAAACACAGTGCTGAGGACATACACCACCACATTACTGCACTCGCTGGGTTACTTTGCTCACTGACTATGTAAGTTCCAAAGCAACTCTGGAATATTCCTTCTATATTACGGTTTTTGCTAGAGATATATACAGATGACAGAACGGTGCGTCGTACATACACCAAGAGAGCGCTGTAGCCGATGGATAAATCTGTTCACTGACGATATAAATTCTCCAGCAATTCTAGGATGAAGAAAAGCAGATCCATTATCACACGGGATATTAACAATTGATAAACCAGTGCTGAGTACAGCCATCATCACAGTGCAGTAGCCGAGGGATAATCTGTTCTGTGATGATATAAATTCCGCAGCTATTCTTGAATAATTTATGTATAGAGCATTTGTTGATATAGGCATTTGCATATGTCAATTTAGTACGAAGCATAGCAATCATGAGACCACTGTTGCCGTTTGATTAATCTGTTCACTGACGATGAAACTCTATAGCAAATTCTTAATGGCATAAGACAGATACATTATCGCACATAACGTTAACAACTGACAACACAGTACTGAGTATTGGCATCATCACAGTACTATAGCCATTAGATTAATCTTTTTAATGATAATTTAAGCTCTATAGCAATTTTAGAATGATAAACGGATAGACCATACATCGGTAGTGATATTGACAAATGACATTACAGTACCGAGTGTAGCCATCTACACCATAATATAGCCATTGTATTAATCTTCTCGCTGATCATCGAATTTCTTTAGCAAATGCTGAAAAATTACAGGACATTGCAACTTCTGTTAGAGACATAGACATGTGCCATTAGAGTACTGAGCATAGCCATTAACAGAGCAATTTAGCCGCTGCACCAACCAGCTTAAACTACGATATAATTTCTAAGGAAATTCTATAGTGACTAAAGGCAGATTCATCATGCCACGAGATATTAACACTTACCAACACAGTTGTGACTGCAACCACCATCACAGAACTGTAGCCGCTCGACTAATTTTTCCACTGATGATACATATTCCTCAGCAATTCTAGCATAAACAATGTATAATTTAATCATGGCTAGAGATATTTGCAATTGACAGTACGGTACATAGTACGTTCACAAGCAGGTCACAGTTATCGTTGGTTTAATCGGTCCACTGGTGATTTATTACCTATAGAAATTCTAGAGTGACAAGGGACTGATCCATTATCGCTCGAGTCATAGAAAATCGACAAAGCTGTACTAAATGTACTCATCATTACAGTAATGTTGCCATTGGATTAGTTTCTTGACAGGTTATTTCAATTTCACTGGTGGCATTTATTCTATGACAATTCTTGCCTATTCAAGGTGTAAATCTGTTGACTCAGGAGACAATAGCAGCTCATAGTACAGTAATGACTACAGCTATCGACACAGCACAAATGCCATTGCGTCAACCTACTCCTATCTGATGTAACTTATATCGCTATGCTAGTATGATTACTGGAAAGGTTAATTGCCCCAAAGGATGTCGACAATTCAGGATACAGCATTGACACTTGAAACCAAAACCGTACCACGTCCACTGATTTAATCCATTCGCAGACCATTTAAGTTCTCAAAAAATTCTAGAACGGTTAATTTGTGGATTAATTTCCCCTGAAGATATTGACAGATGTCAATACAGCACAAAGTGCAATCAACAACACAGTACTCTAGCAATTGGACGAATACATTCACTGAACGTTTATATTGTGTTATATTTCTAGAATGACGAGCGGAAGATCAATTATCGCTAGAGAAAGCAAGCTCCGAGAGTAAAGTACGGAGTACAGCAATTGTCACCCGACTGCAACCGTTGTATTGACCTGTTTATCGATGACTTAAATTCTATAGCAATTCCAGAATGAGAACAGTAGGGTCAATTATCATTCGAGATATTGACAATTGACAAAGAGTAGTGAGTAAAGCCTTCGCCACGCTACTGCTGCAGTAGGAATTATTTTTTCACTGATGATTTATATTACGCAGCAGCTCCAGTATAATCAGTGCATACATCAGTTATGTCTAGAGACATATGCAATTGACAGTACGGTAATCCGTATGAAGATCAAGAGGGCAGTCTTTCTATCAGATTAATCTGTTCACAGATGATATTATTTCCACAGCAGCTTTAGAATGATCAAAGTATGAATCTGTTATAGCTGGAGATATTAACAGCTGGCAATCCACTTCTGAGTATAGCAATAAACGGAATCCGACAGCCATTGTACTAATTTATTCTCTCATCATCTGTATTATATTGCTAATTTGAACGGTACATGGATAGATCAATTATTCCATTAGATATAGACAATTGAACATGCAATATTGATTGTGGCCGTCTACGCAGTGCGATATCCATTGGAAGATTGTTTTTGCTGACTATCTAAGTTCTACAGCAACTCTAGAATGAGCAATGTGTAGATCACGTCTAGCTACAAATATTGACAACTGGTAATAGGGTACAGATCGTAGTCTTCTACATAATACTATAGCCATTTAACTAATTTGTTTACTGAAGTTTTAACCTCTACAGCAGTTCTAGAATGATCAAATGTCCAATAAGTTATACCTGGAGACACGATCCTTTGAAAGTACACTACTGAGTATGGAAAGTAACACATTGCTACGACCATTGCACTATCCTACCATCTGGTCATGTATTTTATATTGGAATTCTACAATTATGAATGTGTCGATCGATCATCGTTTCAGATATTGACAATTGGACACACACTAGAGAGCATACCCATCTACAGATTATGTTTGTCACTTGAATCGACAATTCGCTGATCACCTGACTCCTACGTCATTCCGCAGTCATTCTACAATTGTTGAAGGAATAAAGGGATCTGCAACAATTCAACAAATTATACAAACGGTTACAGTGGGTCCGTTGGTGGAAGTATCTAGCGGTCGTAACTGTTCTATAAATTAAATATTCTGGAATTGCTGTGGAAATTAATACATCAGCGTGAAAATGATCCAACACTACTGTACTGTGAATGTGGCTGCACCAATTACTGTCAGGTCAATTGTTAATAACGCAAGGGATAATGGTTCTATGTTTAGTAAATCTAGAATTGCTATAGAGAATAAATCGTCATTGAACAAGTTATTCCTACGGCTACAGTGCTATTTTGGTAAATGTGATAAGTACCGTATGGGCAATTGCAAATGTCTCTAGCCATAACTGTACTATAGGTAGGTCATTCTAGAGTTACCTTTGAATCTACACAATCAGTGAAGAAAGAAATTAAACGGCTAAATTACACTGATGATGGCTGTACTCAGTACTGTGTTTTCATTCCCAAATATCGCGATGGATAATGGTTCCGTATCTTGTCATTCTGGGATCTTTATCGAGACTGGATCGTTATTGTACAGATTAATCCTGCGGATACAGTGCCGTGTTGGTATATCTCCGAAGTACCGAACGGCCAATTGGAAGTATCTCGAGGCATAACCGGGCTATATGTATGTTATTCTAGAATTACCTCCGAAAATACTTCTTCAGTGAACAAACTACTCCAACGGCTACTGTATTGTGATGATGCCTGTTGTCTGTACCGTGTTGTCAATTGATAATATCTCGAGGGATGTAGGATATGTGCTTTTTCATCCTAGAAATGCTATAGAATTTGCATCGTCAGTGAAGAAAGTAATGAAACTGCAGCAGTAAAGTGGTGATTGCTGTACTCAGTACTGTGATGTCAACAGTTAATATCTCGAGGTTTAATGGATATGCCTTCTGACATTCTACATTTGCTATGTAATATAATTTATTATTCAACAAATCAATACATCAGCCTCAATTCTCTGCATACGGATGCAGGAAGTACTGCGCTTTCTATTGCAGGTATCGCCAGCCATAAACGCACCATACATGGGTATTCTAGAATTGCTTTGGAATTTACATAGTCAGAGGACAATGTAGTCCAAGCGATTCAGTACTCTGACGATGTCTGTACTCTGCACTGTGCTGCCAATTGTTAATGCCTCGAGAGACGGTGGACCTGTATTTTGTTATTGTAGAATTGTTATGTACTTTAAAACATCATTGAACAGTTTAATCCTACGGCTACATTGCTGTATTGGTGTATGTAGCAAGTACCGTTCTGCCAATTGGTAACGTCTCATGCCATAACCGTACAATATATCCCTTGTTCCGGAATTGTTTGGCATTTATATACTCATTGAACGAAGTCGTCCAACGTCTACATCACTGTGAAAATGGCTGAACTCAGAACAGTGTTGTCGATTGGTGATAACTCAAGGGATCGTGGACATGTATTTTGCCATTCTAGAATTGTTGAAAGATTTATATCATCACTGAACTGCTTAATTCATAAAGTGAAGTGTTATATTGATGTATGCAGTAAGTAACGTATTGTCAATTGGAAATGTCTCAAGCCACTAGATTTATATACATTGATTATACCAGAATTGCTCTGGAATTTACGCCATTAGTGAACAAAGTAGTCCTACAGATGCAGTATTGTGATGATGGCTGTACTCATTACTGCGTTGTCAACTGTTAACATCTCGAGGGTCTGTGGATCTGTACTTAGTAAATTCGGTTATGTTACAGAATTTACATCATCATTGAACAGATTATTATAGCGGCTAAAGTGTTATATTGGTGATCGTAATAAGTAACGTACTGTCAATTGGAAACATCTGAAGCCAAAACCCTACGATAAAACGATTGTTCCAAGATTGCTTTGCAAATATCATCATCAGTGACCAAAGTAGTAAAACAGATACAGTACCGTGATAATGGCTGTACTCGGTACTACGTTGCCAATTGTTAATATCTCGAGGGATAATGGATCCGTCTATTCTAATTCTTGAATAGCTATATAACCTGAATCATCATTGGACAGATCATTACTGCGGCTGCAGCGCTCTGCTGGTGGACGTTCTGAATACCGCACTGTCAATTGTAAGTAGCTCTAGCCATAACCGTAATATACATTGATTATGCCAGAATTGCATTATAGCCAACATCGTCAGTGATCAACGCAGTCCTGCGGCTACAGTACTGTGATAATGGCTTTATCGAGTACCGTGTTCCTGATTGTTGATATTTCGAGGGACAATGGTTATGTCTTTTAACACTCCAGAAACGCTATAATGTCCAAATCATCATTAAACAGATTACCCGAACCGCTACACTGAACTGCTGGTTGATGTACTAAGCACCGAAATGTCAATTCTAAGTTTATATCATCAGTGGACAATGTATTCCACCGGCTACAGTATTGTGATGATGTCTGCAGCCTGTAATGCGTTGTCAAATGTAAACGTCTCGAGGGGAAATGTATCTGTCTTTTCTCATTCCAGCATTGCTATAAAATCAAAATCATCAATGAATACATTGATCAGTTCTCAACAGTTCTCTGTTGGTGGATGTATGTAGCACCGTATTTTCATTGCAGACTATACGAGACATAGCCGTACTATACACTGATTATCATAATATTGCTGTGGAATTTACGTCATAGTTGAACAAATTAGTCCAGCGGGTACGGTACTGTAATGATGGACGTACTCTGCACTGCTTTGTCAACTGCTGACGTGTCGAGGGAAAATAGTTGTGTCCGCTGTCGTTCTATAATGGCTGTAGAGTATAAGTCATCCCTGTAGAGATTATCCAAGCAGCTAAGCAGCTATGCTGGTGGATGTACCACGTACCGTGTCGTCAATTGGCAACATCTCTAGACATAACCGTATTATAAAATGATTATTCCACAATTGCCCGTAAATTAAACTATATGTGAGGAAAGTTGTCCAACGTAAACGGAACTATAATAATAGCTGTACTCAGTACTGTGTTGTGAATAGTTAACATTTCGAGAGATAATGTATGTCTCCTTTGTCACTTTAGAATAGCTATAAAATATAAATCGTCATTGAGCCTACTAATAGAGCCACTGCAATGCTCTGCTGATGGTTGCACGGAGCATTGCACATTCAGTTCTAAATACAATAACAGTAGCTTACATTGATAATTCCAGAACTTTTTTGAACATATATTATCAGTGAACAATGTTATTCAGCGGTTGCAATAATGTGATGATAGCTTTACTAAGTACTGTGTTGTCAATTGTTAATACCTCGGGGGGTAATGGATCTGCATATATCGTTCTAGAATTGCTGTGGAATATAGGTCATCGGTGAACAGAATAAATGGACGGCAACTGTGATCTGTTTCTAGACGCACTAAATGCCGTACTGTCAATTATAAATATCACAAGCCATAAGCGCACTGTAAATAAGTTTTTCTAGTACCACTTTCGAATTTACGTTATCAGCGAACGAAGTAGTCCAATGTCTACATTACTGTGACGGTTGGTGTACTCAGTACCGTGTCGTTAATTGCTAATATCTCGAGGACCAGTGGATCTGCATTTTGTTATTCTAGAATTGGTATAGGGTTTAAATCATCATTGAATAGAATAATCCTACTGCTCCAGTGCTCTATTAGTGGAAGTTGTTTGTACCGTATTGTCAATAGGTAATACCTCAATCCATAACCGTAATATGTAATGATTATTCCAGAAATGCTCCGCGAACTTCGTGATCAGTGAACAAAGTTGTTGAACGGCTACAATGCTGTGATGATAGCTGTACGCAGTACTGCGTTGTCACTTGTTAATGTCTCGGAGGTTAATGGCCCTGCAAATCTCGTTTAAGAATTGCTGTGGAATATTCATCAGCAGCGAACAGATTACTAAAACGGCAACAGTGATCTGGTTGAGGATGCACTAAATGCCGTACCGTCAAATGTAATTATCACTAGCCATAACAGCAATATATATAAGTTATGCTGGAATCACTTTCAAATTTAAGACATCATTGGTCAAAGTATTTCAACTGCTAAATTACTTTGATGGTGGCTGTAGTCAGTACCGTGCCGTCAATAGCTAATATCTCGAGGGTGAGTGGATCCGCGTTTTGTCACTGTTATAGAAATTAAATCATCATTGAACATAATATTCCAACGGCAACTGCGCTATATTGGTGGATGTAATAAGTACCGTACTAACAATTGGAAATACCTCAAGCCATAACCGCAATATATGTCGATTATTTTAGAATTGCATTGGTTTTTTCATCGTCTGTGGGCATTGCTATTGGGCGGCTACATTGCTGTGATGATGGCTGAACAAAGTACTGTGCTGTAATTTACTAATGTCTCGAGGGACAGTGGATCTGCATTTCTCGTTTTAGAATTGCTGTGGAATATGCATCATCAGTGAACGTATTAATCATGCAGCAACGGTGATCTGGGGGAAGGTGTACTAAATGCCGTCCTGTAAGTTGTGGTTAACCCTAGCCGTATCCGCATTATATATATGTCATTCTAGGATCACATTCAAATGTACATTATCAGCGAACAAGGTAGTCCAGCGGCAACAGTACAGTGATGTTGGGTGTACTAGGTACTATGTAGTAAATTCCTAATGTCTCGAAGGTCAGAGGATCTCCATTTTGTCATTCTAGAATTGTTATGTAACTTAAATCATCATTAAACAGAATAACTCAGCGGCTACTCCGTTATATTGGTGGGTGAAGTAAATACCGTCCTAACAATTGGAAATATTTCTAACTCAGCGGCTACTCCGATATATTGGTGGGTGAAGTAAATACCGTCCTAACAATTGGAAATATCTGAAGTCATAACCGTAAAATATGTCGATTATTCTATAATTTCATTGGAATTTTCAATATCAGTGAACATAGCTATAGATCGTCTACAATGCTGTTATGATGGTTGTACTCAGTACTGCGTTGTCATTTGTTTATAACTCGAGGGATGATGGATCGGCTATTCTCGTTCTATAAATGCTCTGGAATATACATCATCTGTAATAAGATTACTACAGCGGCAAGCGCCATCTATTGAAAGATGGACTAAATGACATAATGTCAATTGCAGTTATCACTAGCCGTAACCGCAATATACGTATGTTATTCTTGAATTACCTACGAATTTAAATCATCATTGATCAAAGTAGTCCAACGGCATCAGTGTTCTGTTGGACGATGTACTGAATGTCGTAATGTCAAATGTAAATATCATTAGGCATAACCGCGCCCTGCATCGGTTATTCTATAATCACCTCCGAATTCACATCTTCATTGACAACGTATTCGAACGGCTACAGAACTGTGATGATGGCTGTACTCAGGACCGTGTTTTCAATTGCATATATCTCAAGGGATAATGGATATGTACTTTGACGATCTAGAATTGCTATTGATACAAAATAATCAGTGAGGAGGTAAATTGAAATACAACAGCGCAATGTTGGTAGATGTAATAGTAAGTGTTCTGTCAATTGCAGATGTCACTAAACATAACCGCACTGTGTATAGTTTATACTGGAATTACATTGGAATATACACCTTCGGTGAACAATGTAGTCAACGGCAGCATTACGGTCATGATGGCCATACTGAGTCCTGTGGAGGCAATTGCTTATATCTCGAGCGATAATGGATCTGAATTTTGTCATTATAGGATACCTATAGGATATATGTCACCAATGAACAGATTAATCAAACGGCTACAGTGCTCTGTTGGTGTATATTCTAAGCACCGTGCTGTCAATTGTATATACCAATAGCCATAAACATATTCTACACTGGTTATTCTTGAATTGCTGTGCAATTTATATGATCGGTGAACAAACCAATAAGAAGGTTACCCAACTGTGACGGTAGCTGTACTTAGTATTGTGCTGTCAATTGTTAATATGTCAGGGGATAACCGATGTGCTCTTTGACATTCTGGATATGTTACAGAATCCAAATCATCATTGAACGAATTAATGCAACGGCTACATAGTTATATTGGCGGATATCGTAGGTACTGCGTCAATTGTAAATATCTCAACTCATAACCATACTCTACATTGATTATTCCAAAATTTCCGTGGAAATTACATCATCGCTGACCAAGGTTTTCCATGGTCTTCTTTACTGTTATGATGGCTGTACCCAGTAACGTGCTGTAAATTGTTAATACTTCGAGGGTTAATGGATATGTATATTGACATTATATAATTGCTATTGGTTCTAAATCTTCAGTGAACAGATTAATAGATTGGTAATAGCGCTCTATTTGCGGATGTAATAAGCACCGCACCGTTATTTGTAATTGCCCCTATTCATAGCCGTACTATACACTGAGGATTCTTGAAATGCTGTTGAATGTACATCATTCGTGAACAAATTAATCCAACGGACACGTTAATGTGAGGATTGCTGTACTCTGCACTGTGCTTTAAATTGCTAATATCTCGAGGTGTAGTGGATGTGGCCGCTGTCATTCTAGAAATGCTACAATATGTGTATCGCCATTGATCATATTGATACAGCGGCCGCAGTGCTCTGTTGATGGATGTGCTAACGGCCCTACTGTCAGTTGTAATTATCTCTAGCCAATCCCGTACCATGCATTGATTATTCTAGAATGGCTCTGGAACATGCATCATCAGTGCGAAATATAATACATAGAGTACAATACTGCGACGATGGCTGTACTCTGTACTGTGTCGCCAATTTTTAAAGTATAGTACTCATATGGCTAGAGACATTTGCAATTTTACATTACAGATCTGAGTACATACACAGGCCGCGCCCTGTAGGCTTCGGACTAAGTTGTTCAATGGTGATATATATACCATAGAAGTTCTACAATGACAAAAGGCAGATCCATTATCTGCATACTAATTAACAAGCGACAACGCAGTACTGTGTACAGCCACCTTCCATGTAATATAGTCGTTGGATTACCTTGCTCACTGATGACGTGTATTCTAGAGAAGTTTTATAACTATCAATGTATAGGGCGTTTATGGCAAGAAATATTTACAATTGACTCTACGGTACTTAGTACATACATTAACAGAGTTCTGTAACCGTTGGATTATACTGGTGATTGATGATTTACATGCCATTGCAATCCTAGAATGACAAAGGACATATCCCTTATCCCACGAGATATTAATAATGGACAACGCAGTACTGAGTGCTGCCATCGTCACAGTACTGTATCCTTTGAAAGAATTTGTCCCTTGATGACTTAAATTCCCAAGCAATTCTATAATTACCATTGTATATTACGTTTATCTCCAGAGATGGTTGCTGTTGAGAGTACGGTAATCAGTGCATCAATTCAGACGTTTCCTCTGGATTAATCTGTTCACTCATGATGTATATCCCACAGCAATTCGAGAATCAAAAGTGCAGTTCCATAATCCCCCGAGGCATTACCAAATGACAACACCGAATTGCATACACGCATCATCATCACAGCATTATAGCCGTTGCATTGCTTTGGTAACAGATTACATATTTTCCAAAGCAATTCTATAATGACGAATGTATACTACGGTTACGGCTAGGGGCATTTACGATTGACAGCACGGTACTTCGTACATATATCAACCGAACACTGTATCCGTAGCAATAGCATGTTCGATGATGATTAAAAGTCCTTAACAATTCTGGAATGACAAAACACTTATCCACTGTCCCTCGTGCAATACGCAATTGACAATACTGTACTGTGTGCAACTATCGCCACAGTAATGTAGCCGTTCTAATTCTTTCTCACTGATGATATATGTTCCAAAGCAATCCTAGGTTAATCAATGTATAGTACGGTTATGGCCTGAGATATTTAAAATGGACGGTATGGTGATTAGTATATCTACCAGCAGCACAGTGTACGCGTTGGATTACTTTGTTCAGTGACCATATAGATATCATAGCAGTTCTAGAATGGCAGCGAACATGTCCACCATACCTCGAGTAACTATCAAATGACAAGAATGTACCGACTACCTCAAACATCGCAGTACTATAGGCGTTGGATTAGTTTGTTCACGGATGATGTAAATTCTAATGTAATTCTATAATAACCTACGTATGCCACGGTTGAGGCAAGAGACATTTGTAATTAACAGTACGGTGCTACGTACATCTACCTTTAGTGCACACTAGCCGGTGGATTAATCTGTTCAATAATGATTTAGTTTCTATAACAATTAAAGAGTGACACAATACAGATCCATTATCCCTGGCGAAATTAACAATTGACGTAGCTGTACTGAGTATAGCAATCATCACAGTAATGTAGACGTTATCCTTCTTTGCTCACTCATGATGTAAATTCCAATGTAACAATTCAGAACAACCTATATATAGCACGGTTATGTCTAGTGACATTTGAAATTGGCAGTACGGTGCTTAGAGCACCACCCAACATAGCACTTTTGACCTTGGATTAATCTGTTCACTGGTTATGTGTACAGTGCTGCAATTCTAGAATGAGAAACACAAATCCATAATCCCACTATATATTAACAGTTGACAACACAGAACTGAGTACTGGCATTGTAACAGTGCTGTAGCCGTTGGATTACTTCGACAATTGACGATTAGATTCCGCAGCAAATTTAGAATCATCAGAAAATATATCAGTTATAGCTAGAGACTATCGCCCCTACCGTACTCAGAACATCCATAGACAGAGCACTGTAGCCGTTGTATTTACCTGTTCACTAATGACTTGCATTCTATATCAATTCGAGGATAATCAATGGACAAGTCAGTTATTTCTTAAGACGCTAACAATCGACATTACGGTACTTAGTACATCCACCATCAGTGCTTTGTTTCCGTACTAGTAATCTGTCCACTGGCGACCTAAATTCCATGGCATTTATAGAACAGCAACAGATATATACATTATCGCTCGAGATATTGTCATTTGACTTAGCAGGACTGAGTGCTGCGATCAACACATTGTTGCTGCAGTTGGATTACTCTTTCACCGTTGATTTAAATCCCGCAGAAATTCGAGAATGACCAATGAATAGAACCGTTACGGCCGAAGGCATTTGCAGCTGACATTACGGTACTTGGTACATCCAACAACAGACCACCCTTGCCGTCGGAATAATCTGTTCCATCATGACCTAAATTCTCTTACAGTTCTAAATTGACATGAGACAGATCGATTATCCCTCAGGATATTAAGAACTATCATAGCAGAGCTCAGTACAGTGACCTTCACATTGTAGAGAAAGGTTACGACGGGAGATATCTACAACTGACAGTACGTTGTTTAGTACATCTACCACCAGTGCACTGTAGCCGCTGGATTCGTCAGTACAATTATGACTTACACTCTATTGCAATTAGACCATGATCAACGGATGACTCAAATATCGATAGTGATATTATCAAATGACAGTAATGTACCGAGCGTAGCCATATACACAATACTATAGCCATCGTACTAATATGTTCGCTGAAGGCACGAGTTCGTCAGTAATTGTGGAGTGATCATTGAATGGTGCAAATTCCGCTGGAGTCAGTGACAAACGTCAATACAGTACCGTGTACGACCACCAACACAGCACTCTAGTCGTCGGTTAATCTGCTCGCTGGTCACGTAAGTCCATCAGCAATTGTGGAACGGTTAATTGATAAGGCAATTTCCGTTGGAGGCGTTAACAAATGTCAATACACTACTAATTGCCGTCATCAGCAGTGCACTGTAGTTGTTCGGTTAATATTTTCGCTGACGATTCAAATTATACAGCAATTCTGGAATGACGAAAGGCGTATCCGTTGTAGCTGGAGATATTAGCAATTTCCAAAACAGTACTGATTTGGGCCATCATCAAAGCGCTGTTGCCATTGGATTGATTTGTTCACTGATGACTGAAGATCCCCTGCCATTCTAGAATACTGAATGTGTAGATCCCTTATGCCTCGAGATATTTACAATTGTCAGTACGGTACTTTGTTCATCCACGGACAGAGCACTGTAGCTGTGGGTTTATCAGTTGTCTGACGATTGAAACACAATATCAGCCCTAGAATCATCAATGGTTAATACGGACATCATTAGTGATATTGATCAATGAAAATGCAATACCGAGTGTAGCCATCAGCGCAATGGAATTGCCTTTAGAGTAATATGTTCGCTGATGATTGAAATTCTATAACAGTTGTAGAAACACAAAAGGGTGATTCATTATCGCTGGAACATTAGCAACTAGCAACTCAGTACTGAGTACAGCTTTCATGACAGTATTGTAGCCGTTGTATAAATTTATTTAGTGATAATTAAATTCCCAGCATTTCGGGAATTATCAATGTATAGGCTAGTATTTATCTGGACCAGTTGACTGTACGGTTCTTAGAACATTCACCGAAAAAGCATTGTAGCCGCTGAATTAACCTGTCGGCTAGTGACTTATATTTCACAGCAATCATAGAATAATCAATGTGTAGTACATTTATGGCTGTTGATATTTACAATTGGCAGTACGGTACGTAGTACATCACGGAGAGAGCAATTTAGCCGGTAGATTAATCTGTTCATTGATGATTTAAGTACTATAGCAACACTTGGATGGTCAACGGATAGAGCAATTGTCGCAAGAGATATTGACATATGTCAATACAGTACTGTGTATAGCCATCTACATAAATCTACAGCCTGCGTACATCATTGGAGTGAAGTGATGAGCCATCTGCAGAGTTCTTCATCTCTTGTATTAACCTACTCTCCATTCATTTGAGTTATATTGTGATTCTAGATGGACCAATGGATAGATTGGTTATAGTGACGAACATTTACTGTTTTCAATGCAGTGTTGAGTACAGCCACCATCACTGTACTATAGCCATTGGACTAATTTATGCACTGGTAACATAGATTCTATAGCAATTGGGAAATTATAAATCCATAGATTAATTATCGCTAGCGACAGTTCGACTTGACAACACGTTACCGGAACAGACATCAACGCGTGACTATATCCGTTGGACTAATCTATTTACGGATGGCTTAAATTCTACAGTAATACCTCAGTGATAAATGGATGGATAAATTGTCACTTGTGATACGGACATTTCACAATGCGGTACTGAATTTAGCCGTCTACATTGTGCCATTTCCATTAGACTATTCAATTCACTGATCGTCTGAGTCCTTTAGCAACTCTTGAATGATCATGTGATAAATCAATTTCAGCAGGGTATGTCAACAAGTGACAATACATTTCTGATTCTAACCATCAACAAGGCACTACAGCCTTGGATTAATCTATTCCCTGTGATCACATGAATAGTTTATTGGCTAAATTCTCCTACTTTCGTTCGAAGTTGATAATGACTAGAAGATTTTAAGAAGTTCGACATATTCAGGGAACTATTGGAAACGTTATGGTACATACCTTATCAAAAGGAAGCCTAGAAATAGAGAGCTCTCACATGTTATCCTATCTTTACACCTCTCTATAATATATAAACATTGTAATGCAACTATCTGCATTATACCACTATAATATAGCTTCAACTGGATGGAAATCAATTCGTGTAAACCCTAATACATGTATATAAATATAGAAATATTTACAACTTACGGAAAAATAAATTTCCGGAATATCCATATAATTCAAATTTTAATTCTTACCAACTTCATGAAGAACGTACGTTTATTTTTTCACAGTATTAAAAGGAACGTATAAATATTCTTCAATTACACACTTTTCGCTGAAACTGTCACGATCGACAACAGGCTTTCTACTTAAAGTACGATTCTCTATACGAATTTCATCGAATAGTGGCAATTATGTTATCTGAGGTTGCTAGCAGATACCTCGCTCAGATTAACTCGTATCCCGGTTAAAGAGAGTTTATTCCGTTTTCTTTAAATTATCATAATTATATTGTATTTCCTAGTCCTTTGTTAAATTATTGTACATTTAAGGAAGAGGTTAGGCCTATGCAAGATTGAAATATGACTGCTGTGCAAAAGATCGTTTCGTAATCCATTCCCCGCGTTTAGATATAAATTACAAGTGTGCAGGTTCTCCGAAATGATTGAAATTGCTTGCATTTTCTACATAAAAGTCGTCGAATATGTCCCACCAGAAATTCGGTTCAAACAATTTGCAACTGAAGCTTTAATTGGAATGCTTGGTAATTAAATATGTGTGGCCCACGTCGTGAATTGTATCATCAAACGTAAGTAAAGCAAAATTTAGTTATAGTTTATTTAAGAAAACGATTCTAGAAGACTAATAATATTTATCGTTAATACTCTTGAATGCAATGATCGAAACAATAAATGAAGTCGAAAAATGTCTCTTTTGGTACTGATATAAGCACATCAAATATGTATTAAAATACAATGCAGGAAGAAAACTTTTGATTTTATTATTATGGTTTCGTTTTTACGTGTGCTAACTTGGAATAAACTACAACACTTTCCGAAAGTTAATCGTAATATGTGTAAAAATGTGAAGTAACGTACAGTTAATTGGGAGGTGTGAGGTCAATTATAAATTCAAAGAACCTGAATTTGTAATGGATTTTCCCAAACGAAGCAATATAGATACATTAGCACTGGTAAAGAATATTCGTACGCAAAACGTACCAACCGATAAACTTCTGTGGCAAACGAAACAATTTGGGTGATGGAAAATTAGCGAGTAATTTACATAGAAGTATCAGTGTAATAATATAAAAACAATGTCAATTATGTGTGTAAAGTACACAGATTGAAACCCAAGAATGGTCCATACTGAATTCGAGAATGGTGATCTCATGTTACCAGCAATGTTAACATGCTTGTTTAGCTTAAGTGACGACGATATGATAATAACTGAAATACAAGTAACTTCACGCAAAATAAGGAAACAGGGTACTCTTGATTTTATACTTTCATTTCACAATAAATGGCAACAACCGTAGTATATAGCTACATACAAGAAAGTTTCGAGTCGATATGTTGCGACTCGATATTTGCGAGCACTCAGTTATTAATAGAATGATTATTGGTGTTAACAATATCTATTCTACCCTAAATATATTTTGCCAATTACTCCACTCCCTAAAGCTGCTGTTATATCACACATCTCTGTAGAAAATTCCGTCTTCCTTATACTTATACGTATCTCGTCCTTTTGTATAGCCGTAAATTTTTATTCCTATCTTTATTTCCATGCTTTACCTATACTTTTCTTTGTTACAGTTAACTTTGTGCCTCACTGCAATAATTTTCTTGAAATCTTTCAGATCGGTTATTCCCGTGTGGAGAATGCAATAAATAAATAAACTGGATGTTAATAACGGCTACGACATTGTGGAATAATTCATGCCGCCTACCAAACCATATTAAGCTATATAATTAACCAATATTACAAGTTATTTACTACGAATAGTGAAAATACTGTGAAATAGCAAATTAAACAGCAAATTCAGTCCACCAGCCGACATTAATTAGAACAGCGAACTGCATAACACTTCAATGCAATTAGCAATATTAACGAGAACCACGCATCCAGCAATAAATCCAAGCCATGGTTATAAACAAACCTTCCCGTAACTAGCGACCCTGTAGGATAAGACGGAAATTATTGCAAAATGCTTCCAAGGATATCAAGGGTGAGATGGCCTGTGGAATCCTTGACGCAAGGAAGATCACACCGATGGCTCCCCGAGATCTAATCTGTAGCCAGGTCTGATACTCCTGCCCGTTGAAGTATCTGTATGGTTTCTTCCTTTTCCGTCTCGAACGAGTGCCAAATGCATCCGAAACAAATCCGCGAAGCGGTGTACCTTCGTTCGCGGACCCGCTTGCCCGGAGAATGCTGAAAGTCTGGCCGCATCATGCCGGTAATATTATGCATTGTCGCCAGGACGGACGGATACGCACGTTACATACATCAGATACGCGCCAGTAAGCACCTATTCTGGCAAGGTGTCGCGGAGGAATTGGAATTAGTCCGTGGAATGAGTTTCATCGACTGAGTGCATATTCAACACCTTGCCCTCGGTTGTTTAAACATTGCGGAAGAATAGCGGTTCGAAGATCTCGCGCTGAATATTCGACGAAATCTCTTAAAGCAGTGTGCGAGGCATCTGGTACAAATTAACGCGTGGAAATAATTTATTTCGACATTCCACGCATCGTGATTTGATATTTAATGCTAAACCTACGACTGGTTAATTGATCCACGTATGAGGATAAGCAAGAAGGATTTTAAAAAACATAGGAAATTTAATTTAACGTATATCTGAAACAATATCACGCAATCATGTGACCAAGGCAACGATCCATTCAATGGGGAACTTCAAGTACAAGGTTTGGAAATGGCTTTGGGTTTGAACTTTGGCAGGTGTAATGTACGAATTAATGCTAATTTTCCACAGTACTTGATTAAGTCCTTACACCCTGATATATTCTCCAGAAAGCGGGTATGCTGATGTTACTGAAATTTAATTGCCAACTTACGTACTCATTTTATTCCAAATTATATTTTGTCAATTTTTAGAATTTATTCAAATTTCGCGCGCGTTAAAATACGGTCCATGTAATTTCAGCCTAATTCTGGTGCAATTGATATTTATGGGATTTAGTAAGAGAAACTCACGGCGATGTATACTCGATATCATAGTGTAAGCGGTTAGCGCCATACGCAACCATGTGTATCGTTTGCACACTTTCATGAGCCTTACTTTCGCATCGCGGGGTCGAATTTGTAATTACACTGCTTTACTGTAGAAGATAGAGACAGAATCTTGTTGAATGTTTGTAAAAATTGGAACACTGGTACTTTCAATGGAAAAATATCTTTTTTTGCGTTACTATATTATAATTTCAGACACAAAGGAGATTATACCATCGACTTGTTATCAATTAAAAGATTTATATTACAGAACATACGCAGGATGCAACTCAATTAACACGCACCAGTCATACTGAATAGGAACAAGTAAAATTCTATCTGGTCTTTAAAGTAATAGTAAACAGGTTCGCAGTTTAATGGAATAATTTCTTCGGATAGGAATTACCCAGCAGTCAAAAATCGTACATTAAATTCCATTTTAATAGTAAACAGGTTCGCAGTTTAATGGAATAATTTCTTCGGATAGGAATTACCCAGCAGTCAGAAATCGTACATTAAATTCCATTGGGTTTCCACAGAGGTCCAATTTTCCCTAGTTTGGAGCACAGGAATAAATTTCTAAAAGAAACGGTGTTCTTAAGTCTTACCCAACCTTTTAACCGAAAACCCGTCTCGGACTTCCACCACAAAAATACGTAAGCTAAAGTTCGGACGACGGACGCAGATGTACGGCTTTACCCTTTATATAAGGCCCATAAATGATATTCTCCGTTCTCTCCTCGCCAAGTTAAAACTGCTCAAATGCTACGGTAGCGTAGTTCCACGTATGCACTTGGCCGCTTGCATTGAAAGGACATTGAACGGAGAAACCAGTAGCTAGACATACAGTTGTCCCTATGATAGAGCTTTCGATGCAAACACAGTGATTACGACGCCGGAATATAGTAATGTCGTCTCGGCAGAATGCATAGCGAACGATAACGAACGGGTACTTTCCGATTGTAGACGGCGAGCCTAATATATACGCCGCGAGCCGGCGACTAGCAGTAGGTTGCACTGCACCATAAGAGCGTTGTTCTAACTAATTGTCCCTATTACCGTTTGCATGCATGCCAGCAGCATGGTTTCCGGCGAGCGTGTTCCACTCTACGACATAGCGCCGTTTGCCTTCAAACAAAGTAAAATCCGACGCCACATTCCAGCAATTTTCAAACGAAACGACGTGTCTATTATTAATTCCTCTAATCGTGGGAAACCGTGAGAAAAGACACGTAATTAGAAGATATATGTGTGACTGGAATACGTTCGGCTGCTCCAAATGAATACGTGCGAACCGGGCTTGACGGAATCATTAAACAGAGCTTTCTGCTGCAGCGCTTATTCCCTGGAATATACATGCCCATTTTTTTCTTGGATTTTGAAAATTCGTCGTCTGGATTATTGTGAATTAAGATCTAGTTTCGCGGGGAGTAATGTTATTATATTACTATTACCTACTGCAATTCGTGCAGCATGATTTCACAGTGTATATAAATAATTGGAACGACCAGTCCCAAAAATTTCTTCTGCAATTGTTAACTTTGGGTTGTATTCAGACTGCATGATGTATTAATATTATTCATGTATACCGTGTTTGAGTGCAGTTTTTCTTAGAATTACGATAAAATACTGAAAGAAGCTTGTCTAACCTCTAAATGACCTTTACTGGTTTCTAAATGCCGTGTTTGTTTGAAGCGGGAAAAATTGTGCAGTTTCATAAGAAAATTAAAATGAATAATGGAAGTATTCGAAATTTTCATAACAATATTGTATTAAATGCATAACGAATGACAAAAATAAGGGATGTCCTAATTCTGTGTACTTTAATTAAACCTCTATAGCCAGACGAGCTATTAAAGGAAGTTGGAAGGTAAACATAAAAAGTGAATTATTCATAACCCACCATACATTATCCATACATTGTTGATGCCTATAAGAAGTAAAACTTAGGGATTCCCCAAGCCAAATTTAACTTACTCATTTCCCTTTTTGTCCTCCACGATATTTTAGCTTCCCCATAATTCTACCTAATCATAATTAAAGGAAAAACATATTTCCTCCCATTCCTTATATCTACACGTATGAAGTACATTTCCATTTAATGATAAGCATACCGTGGAGTAAGTGTCTGTTCACAAACATTTAATTAAAAATTTCGTATTTCTTAATATCCAGATTTTTCTTCCAACGCTGTAATATAATCAATCTTCCAGTATTTCCATTCAGTAAATTTTTCCAACATTCGGAACTAATATTCTTAGTGCTGAAATTGCTAAATTTCTTAATTACTAAATTACTAAATTGCTAAATTGTAGGATGGAGAAAGCTAGCTTCGCGACACCAAAATTTGGCAAAACAACAGCAACGGAATAACGCCATCCCAAAATATATAAAATTATTTTAACGAAGGAGAGGACACCAAATAACAAAACAAAAACAGATAACGAATCACTCTAATTTATCTCTCTTTCAAACACCAAGCGACTCGCGCTCGTGCCGGTCACAATTGATTTCTAAGGAGGCTGTCTTTGTCGCCGAGGACCATGCTTTTATGCTTTTCCTGGTCTACGTTTCACACGGCCAGAGGGAGCACGGAACTTAATTTTGTTACCCAAAATATCTTTTCCATTTGTTTCTAGAAAGTATTGATCGGTTTATAAGTTGTCTTTGTTAGCAATCGCCGATTCGCGGTTTCTTCCTGAAATGGTACCTCACACCATCCTAGATATGACAGATACATAATTCGTCATTATTCAACATAAAGGGTGAAGAATACAGCCCTTTTATCGAGAAAGCAATTGAGAAACTAGTATAATCGATAAATTTATGATTGAGAAGCTGATATGGAATGCCAGGTGCCGAAAAGAAATTCATTTCTTCTGGGAGATACTTCGGATTAGTCTTTTTAATCTTGAAATTTCCATGCTAGATATGACTAATTTGAAATTTGTCATTATACAAAATTTATGATGAGGAATATTGCAACGAATCCGAAAAAGGATCGACCTTTTATGGCAAGAAGTTGGGAATCGAGGGTAATTGACGAATTTAGAACTGACTTGTAGAAATGGAATAATGATTTGAGGAGAAGAAATTATGAATTAACCTTCTTAGTATCGAAATTACTGTTGTAAACAACTGATTCACTATTTGTCATTACTCAGCATTAAGGATACAGAACGTTGCTACGAAAGGTATTCAACGGTACCTAGCAAAGATATATCCTTTGTGGGAAAGGATTGAAAACATTAGTTCATTTGTATCTCAACTTTAAACAATTTTGGGTTAATTAATGTTCATGCTTATTTCTAACTTTTATCTTGAAGATTCCCTTCTAATACGTAATTCAGTTCCTTAACGGATAAAGGATATTGAATATAATTGCGCAATATTTGACAATTCCTTGCTAAGGGCTATGAGCGTAAAGTGTGTATTCCATGTCAAATTTTCCAAATATCTTCTTCTGTTCTATACAATAAAATACTATTCGTCCCTTCTCAAACTTTTTCTGAAATCGGTTTCAAGAAATTCAAAAATTACTATTTCTGTCTTGTGAGAAGAAAATCTAGTTGTTTCTAGATTGAAGTTGGAACATCCAGACATCACAAAAGAAATAGCAATTCCTGTAACGCTGCATCAATACAAGATAATGTTCCTTAATCGGTACACCTTTTAAAAGCAAATGCTTAAAACAAAGGAATAATAGCTATAATTTAAATTGAGAAACTTTTAGCGGTTCGTTCGGAATGATTTTTCGCCTTGACATTGCACAAGGTGCTGGTGAAGGGGAAATAGAATCGCGTGAAGGAATGAGGTTGGGGCGTTACTGTAAGTCAGTACATGTTCACATTTTTCGTAGTCTTTGCCGAGTCACGTTACATTGATGGGATCCGGAGTTCCTTAGGGGAAACTTCACGCCGTAAAACCAGAGGCGGAAGATCAGCGTGCGTTTTGAATTATAAATTTCGCGCTGAAGATACGCCTGCGTACCGCGTATTATTCATGGCATTTCCTATGCTAAGCAAATAAAATACACTAATAACACCTCTTCACCTATCGATCTATTTCCTCTTATTCATATCTCAAATATCCCTTATTCGATTCACGATTTATTCCCTTAAATAGCTTATTCATTTAAGTGTAACTTAATTGCTTATACTTTATTGAAATTTATTTTCTTAACCTGTTTAACATTTAAGACTCTGCTATCTGTTGCAGCAAAGCTAAACTGTTTATTATTGATATTCATTAACATACACGTTCTGTGATTTTGACTATCTAACATCGCACTAAATTTTATTCGTAGAGTATGAATTCAAAATTTTGAAACGTATATTATTCTGATGTAGAAGAATTGAAACAAATGAGTGAGAATTGAAATACAGTTTAAACGCTGATTTTTATCAATGTTTTTTCCAGAACACGAATTACAGGTTTTTCGAATGTTATCACAATCGTCGGTTGTAAAGTGAACTATAGTCTTGGAGATAGCAAGAACTGCATGCGAAGCGAGAGAGGAATATGTCCGTGTTACGTGTAAAACATTAACACTGGGGAATGTAACCACGTTGAAGAATAGTGTACACTAAAATTATGTATTTCGCAGTTTTTTTTAATGAAACAGGTGACGAATAGCAACAATTAATCTACTCTTGCTGAAAGTACTAACTCCTTTTTCTATCATAAAGTGCGTAACTGCGGAAATATAGTCATCACTATGAAGGACATCTGCCTTCATCATTGTAAGTGGAATTTATAGGGGGGAATTAGTCTTCGACATATACGATATGGAGATAGTTATTTGGGAAATTCAACTGGAAATCTGGTCACTCAGATGTCTTGTAATAAGAGATAACAATTAGTATCTAAGAAATAAGAAGGAAAGGGGTGCATATTTACATTAAATAAATATTAAAGAGTATTCCGAAATTACTGCTCATATTATTAGCGATATTAGTAAGCATGTTACTTTCAAGTCATAATCTCTTTTGCTTCTTATTTCAATTTTACGTGTGTAACGACGAATTTCAGAAAGATGGTTGAAAGGAAAATTGAGCTGCTTTAAAAAATGATGTATGCCTGCCTCCGACTTAATTATGCCATCAAAAATTTAATTAA